>NC_053027.1:453083521-453249864 GCF_003073215.2 Triticum urartu
CAATGATGCAAGGGGAGGCCACCTCCTCAGTCTGGCGGGTCAGGTCCCACCCTTGAGCAGCTGCTAAACAAACCTTGTCCAAGACACGGCACCTGGGAGAAGCCAGCTACCCATCTATGGAAAGACTGTATGATCATGAAGGCTTTTAAGAATTCTAACATATTCGATGGTAACCACGGACCTGGCGGCGGCTCAGGCGATGGCGGCTTTCATGGCCCGGGCGCCAGCTCAAGCGATGGCGGTTTTCATGGCCAGGGCCATCAAGGTAGTCAAGGCGGCTATAATCAGCAACCCGGCCAGGGCAGTCAGCAGCAGCAGCAGTAGTCCGGGTATCAGAGTAACCCAAAGTAGCTGAACGGTGGGCAATATCACGTGTTCACCACCAGTTTGTGCAAAAGGGACCAGAAACTTCACAAGAGGGTTGTAAATGCTATTGAGCCAGCGGTTCCACGATATTTGAGATGGTCTGAGCAGCCCATTATATGGAGTAGGGAAGATCACCCTCCCCGGGTCGATAATCCAGGTCATCTGGCTTTGGTGGTGGCCCCTCAGGTTGGTGGATATAAGTTCACTAAAGTTCTCATGGACGGAGGCAGTAGCATCAACATCCTTTATTATGAGACGTTCCGTCGCATGGGGTTGACTGATAAGAGTCTTAAAACATCTAGTACGGTTTTTCATGGGGTGGTGCCTCGTAAGTCGGCATACTCGGTTGGTAAGATTGAGCTAGAAGTAGCCTTTGGGGATGAATATGACTCTAGGGCTGAGAAATTAACTTTTGAAGTGGTTAAGATCAAAATCCCATATCACGCTCTGTTCGGTCGGCCGGCTTATGCTAAGTTCATGGCTCGGCCGTGTTATGTTTATCTGCAGCTCAAAATGCTGGGTTATAAAGGCACCATCACAGTACATGGAAGCCGTAAGATAGCCATGGAATGTGAAGAAGGTGATGCGGCTTATGCTGAATCTGTTTGCGCAATGGAGGAATTGAAGTTTTATAAGGATAACGTTGACCCGACGGATATGACATCTTTGAAGAAGCCAACTACGGAGCACGAGCCGGCGTTGAAGTTTAAGTCAGCTGATGATACTAAGATGATTAATTTTGTGCCGGGCGACTCATCTGAACAGTTCATTATCAGTGCCAATTTGGATTCAAAATAGGAAAGCGCGCTCATCGAGTTCATCCATGAGAACCGGGACATCTTTGCATGGAAGCCAACATTGATCCAAAGTTGAAGCCGGTCAGATAGTTTCTTCGACAGTTTAATGAGGAAAGGCGTAAGGCTATTGGAGAAGAGGTAGCCCGGCTCTTGGCGGCTGGGTTTATTATTGAAGTTTTTCACCCAGAGTGGTTGGCTAACCCAGTGCTTGTACTAAAAAAGAACGGCACCTGGCGTATGTGTGTGGATTACATAGATTTAAACAAGGCTTGTTCGGCTGATCCTTTTGCCCTCCCTTGTATTGATCAAATCATTGATGCTACGGCGGATTGTGAGCGTTTGAGTTTTTTGGATGCTTATTCTGGTTATCATCAGATCAAGATGTCAGTTAAGGACCAGGAGAAGACAACTTTCATCACTCCGTTTGGAGCCTTCTGCTATGTGTCTATGCCATTTGGGCTTAAGAGCGCCCAGGCGGCTTATCAGCGATGTGTGCAGAACTGTCTTCATGACCAGATTGGGCGTAATGTTCATGCTTATGTGGATGATATAGTGGTTAAATCCAGAGCAAAGAAAACCTTGGTAACTGATCTAAAGGAAACCTTTGATAACCTCCGGGTCTACAAGATGATGCTTAACCCAGCCAAGTGCGTTTCTGGAGTCCCAGCCGGCAAGCTTTTGGGCTTTTTGGTGTCTAACAGAGGCATTGAGGCTAACCCGGAAAAATCAAGGCGATTACATCTTTGGCTAAACCGGCGTGTATCAATGATGCTCAGTGGCTGGCGGGTCGTGTTGCAGCTTTAAGCCGATTCATAAGCCGGTTAGGTGAGAAGGCTATGCCGTTGTATCAGATGATGAAAAAGATGGATGACTTTGTCTGGCGTGACACTGCTGATTCTGCCTTTGAAGATCTGAAGAGGTAGCTTGCTAAGCCGCCGGTTCTGGCTGCTCCCATTGAGAAAGAGCCGCTGTTGTTATATGTGGCTGCTAACTCACGTGTTGTTAGTATGGCTATTGTGGTGGAGCGCAAGGAGATTGGCAAGGAACATCCAGTTCAGCGGCCGGTTTACTACGTCAGTGAGGTGCTCATTGATTCTAAGCAAAGGTATCCACATTGGCAGAAGCTTGTTTATGGGGTGTTCATGGCAAGCCGGAAGCTCAGGCATTACTTTCAGGGTCACCCTATCACTGTGGTTAGCTCTGCTCCATTAGGAGATATTATTCAAAATAGAGAAGCCACGAGACGAGTCGCCAAGTGGGCCATTGAACTTGGATCTCATGGTTTAAAAGTGCCACGTACTGCGATCAAATCTCAAGCATTGGTTGATTTCATCAACGACTGGACGGAGTTGCAGATACCCGAGGAGAAGCCAGACAACACATATTGGATGATTCATTTCGATGGATCCAGACAATTGGAAGGCTCGTGAGCTAGAGTTGTTTTAACCTCTCCTCGAGGTGACAAATTTTGTTATGTGTTACAATTGATGTTTCCTTGCACTAACAACGCAGCTGAGTACGAGGCTTTGCTTCATGGTCTTCGAATGGCTAAGGACATGAGTTTAAGCCGGGTACGATGCCTAGGCGATTCGGATCTGGTGGCCCAGCAAGTATCAGGCAAGTGGGACTCTAAGGATCCTCTCATGGCGGCTTATCGCCGTGAGGTCGACGTCGTTGCTGGGCACTTCAAGGGTTATCAAGTGGAACACATTGACCGCAGAAAGAACGAAAGCGGCCGATGCCTTAAGCCGGTTGGGATCTCAACGTAAGCCGGTGCCACCTAACACCTTTTTAGAGGTGTTACATAACCCTTCTGTCAAGTTGCCTACAGAGGAAGACTTGGCCATTCTGTTGGAAATATGCCCTAGAGGCAATAATAAAACGGTTATTATTATATTTCTTTGTTCATGATAATTGTCTATTGTTCATGCTATAATTGTGTTATCCGGAAATCGTAATACATGTGTGAATACATAGACCACAACACGTCCCTAGTGAGCCTCTAGTTGACTAGCTCGTTGATCAAAAGATAGTCATGGTTTCCTGACTATGGACATTGGATGTCATTGATAACGGGATCACATCATTAGGAGAATGATGTGATGGACAAGACCCAATCCTAAGCATAGCTCAAAGATCGTGTAGTTCGTTTGCTATAGCTTTTCCAAATGTCAAGTATCATTTCCTTAGACCATGAGATTGTGCAACTCTCGGATACTGTAGGAGTGCTTTGGGTGTGCCAAACGTCACAACGTAACTGGGTGACTATAAAGGTACACTACAGGTATCTCCGAAAGTGTCTATTGGGTTGGCACGAATTGAGACTGGGATTTGTCACTCTGTATGACGGAGAGGTATCTCTGGGCCCACTCGGTAATGCATCATCATAATGATCTCAATGTGACCAAGTGGTTGATCACGGGATCATGCATTACGGTATGAGTAAAGTGACTTGCCGGTAATGAGATTGAACGAGGTATTGGGATACCGACGATCGAGTCTCGGGCAAGTAACGTACCGATTGACAAAGGGAATTGTATATAGATTGATTGAATCCTCGACATCGTGGTTCATCTGATGAGATCATCGAGGAGCATGTGGGAGCCAACATGGGTATCCAGATCCCGCTGTTGGTTATTGACCAGAGATTCGTCTCGGTCATGTCTGCGTGTCTCCCGAACCCGTAGGGTCTACACACTTAAGGTTCGGTGACGCTAGGGTTGTTGAGATATTAGTATACGGTAACCTGAAAGTTGTTCAGAGTCCCGGATGAGATCCCGGACGTCACGAGGAGTTCCGGAATGGTCCGGAGGTGAAGATTTATATATAGGAAGTCAAGTTTCGGCCATCGGGAAAGTTTCGGGGGTAATCGGTATTGTACCGGGACCACCAGAAGGGTCCCGGGGGTCCACCGGGTGGGGCCACCTATCCCGGAGGGCCCCATGGGCTGAAGTGGGAGGGGAACCAGCCCCTAGTGGGCTGGTGCGCCCCCTTGGGCCTCCCCCTGCGCCTAGGGTTGGAAACCCTAGGGGTGGGGGCGCCCCACTTGGCTTGGGGGGCAAGCCACCCCCTTGGCCGCCGCCCCCCTTGGAGATTGGATCTCCTAGGGCCGGCGCCCCCCCTTAGGGACCCTATATATAGTGGGGGGGAGGGAGGGCAGCCGCACCCTAGCCCCTGGCGCCTCCCTCTCCCTCCCGTGACACTCCTCCCTCTCCCTGTGCTTGGCGAAGCCCTGCCGAGATCACCGTTGCTTCCACCACCACGCCGTCGTGCTGCTGGATCTTCATCAACCTCTCCTTCCCCCTTGTTGGATCAAGTTGGAGGAGACGTCTTCCCGACCGTACGCGTGTGTTGAACGCGGAGGTGCCGTCCGTTCGGCGCTAGGTCATCGGTGATTTGGATCACGACGAGTACGACTCCATCAACCCCGTTCTCTTGAACGCTTCCGCGCGCGATCTACAAGGGTATGTAGATGCACTCCCTCTCCCTCGTTGCTAGATGACTCCATAGATTGATCTTGGTGATGCGTAGAAAATTTTAAAATTCTGCTACGTTCCCCAACAGTGGCATCATGAGCTAGGTCTATGCGTAGTTTCTATGCACGAGTAGAACACAAAGCAGTTGTGGGCGTCGATTTGTCAATTTTTGCTTGCCGTTACTAGTCTTATCTTGATTCGGCGGCATCGTGGGATGAAGCGGCCTGGATCGACCTTACACGTACGCTTACGTGAGACTGGTTCCACCGATTGACATGCACTAGTTGCATAAGGTGGCTGGCGGGTGTCTGTCTCTCCCACTTTAGTCGGATCGGATTCGATGAAAAGGGTCCTTATGAAGGGTAAATAGAAATTGGCATATCACGTTGTGGTTTTGGCGTAGGTAAGAAACGTTCTTGCTAGAAACCTATAGCAGCCACGTAAAAACTTGCAACAACAATTAGAGGACGTCTAACTTGTTTTTGCAGCAAGTGTTTTGTGATGTGATATGGCCAAAGGTTGTGATGAATGATGAATGATATATGTGATGTATGAGATTGATCATGTTCTTGTAATAGGAATCACGACTTGAATGTCGATGAGTATGACAACCGGCTGGAGCCATAGGAGTTGTCTTAATTTATTTATGACCTGCGTGTCAACATAAACGTCATGTAATTACTTTACTTTATTCTAAAGCGTTAGCTGTAGTAGTAGAAGTAATAGATGACAAGACAACTTCAAGAAGACACGATGATGGAGATCATGATGATGGAGATAATGGTGTCATGCCGGTGACAACGATGATCATGAAGCCCCGAAGATGGAGATCAAAAGGAGCAAATGATATTGGCCATATCATGTCACTATTTGATTGCATGTGATGTTTATCATGTTTTACATATTATTTGCTTAGAAGGACGGTAGCTTAAATAAGATGATCCCTCATAATAATTTCAAGAAAGTGTTCCCCCTAACTGTGCACCGTTGCGAAGGTTCGTTGTTTCGAAGCACCACATGATGATCGGGTGTGATAGATTCTAACGTTCGAATACAACGGGTGTAAGCCAGATTTACACATGCAATACACTTAGGTTAACTTGACGAGCCTAGCATGTACAGACATGGCCTCGGAACACGGAAGACCGAAAGGTCGAGCATGAGTCGTATAGAAGATACGATCAACAGGAAGATGTTCACCGATGTTGGCTAGTCCGTCTGACGTGATGATCGGACACGGACTAGTTGACTCGGATCATGTTTCACTTAGATGACTAGAGGGATGTCTATCTAAGTGGGAGTTCATTGAGTAATTTGATTAGATGAACTTAATTATCATGAACTTAGTCTAAAATCTTTACACTATGTCTTGTAGATCAAATGGCCCACGCTAATGTTGCCCTCAACTTCAACGCGTTCCTAGAGAAAACCAAGCTGAAAGACGATGGCAGCAACTATACGGACTGGGTCCGGAACCTGAGGATCATCCTCATAGCTGCCAAGAAAGATTATGTCCTAGAAGCACCGCTAGGTGACGCACCCATCCCAGAGAACCAAGACGTTATGAACGCTTGGCAGTCACTTGCTGATGATTACTCCCTCGTTCAGTGCGGCATGCTTTACAGCTTAGAACTGGGGCTCCAAAAGCGTTTTGAGAGACACGGAGCATATGAGATGTTCGAAGAGCTGAAAATGGTTTTCCAAGCTCATCCCCGGGTCGAGAGATATGAAGTCTCCGACAAGTTCTTCAGCTGTAAGATGGAGGAAAATAGTTCTGTCAGTGAGCACATACTCAAAATGTCTGGGTTGCATAACCGCTTGACTCAGTTGGGAGTTAATCTCCCGGATGACGCGGTCATTGACATAATCCTTCAATCGCTTCCACCGAGCTACAAGAGCTTTGTGACGAACTTCAATATGCAGGGGATGGAAAAGACCATTCCTGAGGTATATTCAATGCTGAAATCAGCAGAGGTGGAAATCAAAAAGGAACATCAAGTGTTGATGGTGAATAAAACCACTAAGTTCAAGAAAGGCAAGGGTAAGAAGAACTTCAAGAAGGACGGCAAGGGAGTTGCCGCGCCCGGTAAGCAAGCTGCCGGGAAGAAGCCAAAGAATGGACCCAAGCCTGAGACTGAGTGTTTTTATTGCAAGGGAAGTGGTCACTGGAAGCGGAACTGCCCCAAATACTTAGCGGACAAGAAGGCCGGCAACACTAAAGGTATATGTGATATACATGTAATTGATGTGTACCTTACTAGTACTCGTAGTAGCTCCTGGATATTTGATACCGGTGCGGTTGCTCACATTTGTAACTCAAAGCAGGAGCTGCGGAATAAGCGGAGACTGGCGAAGGACGAGGTGACGATGCGCGTCAGGAATGGTTCCAAGGTCGATGTGATCGCCGTCGGCACGCTACCTCTACATTTACCTATGGGATTAGTTTTAAACACCAATAATTGTTATTTAGATCGAGCTTTGAGCATGAACATTGTATCAGGATCTCGTTTAATTCGAGATGGCTACTCATTTAAATCCGAGAATAATCGTTGTTCTATTTATATGAGAGATATGTTTTATGGTCATGCTCCGCTGGTGAATGGTTTTTCTTAATGAATCTCGAGCGTAATGTTACACATATTCATAGTGTGAATACCAAAAGATGTAAGGTTGATAATGATAGTCCCACATACTTGTGGCACTGCCGCCTTGGTCACATAGGTGTCAAACGCATGAAGAAGCTCCATGCCGATGGACTTTTGGAGTCTCTCGATTACGAATCATTTGACACGTGCGAACCATGCCTCATGGGTAAAATGACCAAGACTCCGTTCTCAGGAACAATGGAGCGAGCAACCAACTTATTGGAAATCATACATACTGATGTGTGCGGTCCAATGAGTGTTGAGGCTCGCGGTGGCTATCGTTATGTTCTCACCCTCACTGATGACTTGAGTAGATATGGGTATGTCTACTTAATGAAACACAAGTCTAAGACCTTTGAAAAGTTCAAGGAATTTCAGAGTGAGGTTGAGAATCAACATGACAGGAAAATCAAGTTCTTGCGATCAGATCGGGGGGGGGGAGAATACTTGAGTCACGAATTTGGCACGCACTTAAGAAAATATGGAATAGTTTCACAACTCACGCCGCCTGGAACACCTCAGCGTAATGGTGTGTTCGAACGTCGTAATCGCACTCTATTGGATATGGTGCGATCTATGATGTCTCTTACCGATCTACCGCTGTCATTTTGGGGCTATGCTTTAGAGACTGCCGCATTCACTTTAAATAGGGCTCCGTCGAAATCCGTTGAGACGACACCGTATGAATTATGGTTTGGGAAGAAACCTAAGCTGTCGTTTCTAAAAGTTTGGGGATGCGATGCTTATGTCAAGAAACTTCAACCTGAAAAGCTCGAACCCAAATCGGAAAAATGCGTCTTCATAGGATACCCTAAAGAAACTATTGGGTATACCTTCTACCTCAGATCCGAAGGCAAGATCTTTGTTGCCAAGAATGGGTCCTTTCTAGAGAAAGAGTTTCTCTCGAAAGAAATAAGTGGGAGGAAAGTAGAACTTGATGAAGTATTACCTCTTGAACCGGTAAGTGGCGTAGCTCAAGA
This sequence comes from Triticum urartu, assembly GCF_003073215.2. Classification (NCBI taxonomy): domain Eukaryota; kingdom Viridiplantae; phylum Streptophyta; class Magnoliopsida; order Poales; family Poaceae; genus Triticum; species Triticum urartu. The sequence continues at coordinate 453,091,786 of NC_053027.1, forward strand.
AAATGTTCCTGAGGTGCCTGCACCGACTAGAGAGGAAGTTAATGATGATGATCATGAAACTTCAGATCAAGTTGCTATTGAACTTCGTAGGTCCGCGAGGACACACTCCGCACCAGAGTGGTACGGCAACCTTGTCTTGGAAATCATGTTGTTAGACAATGGTGAACCTTCGAACTATGAAGAAGCGATGGCGGGACCGGATTCCGACAAATGGCTGGAAGCCATGAAATCTGAGATAGGATCCATGTATGAAAACGAAGTATGGACTTTGACTGACTTGCCCAATGATCGGCGAGCCATAGAAAATAAATGGATCTTTAAGAAGAAGACAAACGCGGATGGTAATGTAACCATCTATAAAGCTCGGCTTGTCGCTAAGGGTTTTCAACAAGTTCAAGGGGTTGACTACAATGAGACTTTTTCACCCGTAGCGAAGCTGAAGTCCGTCCGAATCATGTTAGCAATTGCCGCATTCTATGATTATGAGATATGGCAAATGGACGTCAAAACGGCATTCCTTAATGGTTTCCTTAAGGAAGAATTGTATATGATGCAGCCGGAAGGTTTTGTCGATCCTAAGAACAACGCTCGATTTATGGGCTGGTGCAAGCATCTTGGAGTTGGAACATTCGTTTTGATGAGATGATCAAAGCGTTTGGGTTTACGCAGACTTATGGAGAAGCCTGCATTTACAAGAAAGTGAGTGGGAGCTCTGTAGCATTTCTCATATTGTATGTGGATGACATACTATTGATGGGAAATGATATAGAATTCTTGGAAAGCATAAAGGCCTACTTGAACAAGTATTTTTCAATGAAGGATCTTGGAGAAGCTGCTTATATATTAGGCATCAAGATCTATAGAGATAGATCGAGACGCCTCATTGGTCTTTCACAGAGTACGTACCTTGACAAGATATTGAAGAAGTTAAAAATGGATCAGTCAAAGAAGGGGTTCTTGCCTGTATTGCAAGGTACGAGATTGAGCACGGCTCAATGCCCGACCACGGCAGAAGATAGAGAAAAGATGAGTGTCGTCCCCTATGCCTCGGCCATAGGGTCTATCATGTATGCTATGCTGTGTACCAGACCTGATGTAAACCTTGTCGTAAGTTTGGTAGGAAGGTACCAAAGTAATCCCGGCATGGAACACTGAACAGCAGTTAAGAATATCCTGAAGTACCTGAAGAGGACTAAGGATATGTTTCTTGTTTATGGAGGTGACGAAGAGCTCGTCGTAAAGGGTTACGTCGATGCTAGCTTTGACACAGATCTGGATGACTCTAAGTCACAAACCGGATACATGTATATTTTGAATGGTGGGGCAGTAAGCTGGTGCAGTTGCAAGCAAAGCGTTGTGGCGGGATCTACATGTGAAGCGGAGTACATGGCAGCCTCGGAGGCAGCACAAGAGGCAATCTGGGTGAAGGAGTTCATTACCGACCTAGGAGTCATACCCAATGCATCGGGCCCGATGACTCTCTTCTGTGACAACACTGGAGCTATTGCCCTTGCCAAGGAGCCCAGGTTTCACAGGAATACCAGGCATATCAAGCGTCGCTTCAACTCCATTCGTGAAAGAGTTCAAAATGGAGACATAGATATTTGTAAAGTACATACGGACCTGAATGTGGCAGATCCGTTGACTAAACCTCTCCCTAGAGCAAAACATGATCAACACCAGAACTGCATGGGTGCTCGATTCATCACAATGTAACTAGACTATTGACTCTAGTGCAAGTGGGAGACTGTTGGAAATATGCCCTAGAGGCAATAATAAAATGGTTATTATTATATTTCTTTGTTCATGATAATTGTCTATTGTTCATGCTATAATTGTGTTATCCGGAAATCGTAATACATGTGTGAATACATAGACCACAACACGTCCCTAGTGAGCCTCTAGTTGACTAGCTCGTTGATCAAAAGATAGTCATGGTTTCCTGACTATGGACATTGGATGTCATTGATAACGGGATCACATCATTAGGAGAATGATGTTAGGGAACGTAGCAATTTCAAAAATTTTCCTACGCTCACGCAAGATCATGGTGATGCATAGCAACGAGAGGGGAGAGTATGATCTACGTACCCTTGTAGATCGACAACAGAAGCGTTAGGTTGATGTATTCGTACGTCTTCACGGTCCGACCGATCCAAGCACCGTTACTCCGGCACCTCCGAGTTCTTGGCACACGTTCAGCTGGATGACGATCCCCGGGCTCCGATCCAGCAAAGCGTCGGGGAGGAGTTCCGTCAGCACGACGGCGTGGTGACGATCTTGATGTTCTATCGTCGCAGGGCTTCGCCTAAGCACCGCTACAATATGACCGAGGTGGAATATGGTGGAGGGGGGCACCGCACACGGCTAAGGAACGATCACGAAGATCAACTTGTGTGTCCACGGGGTGCCCCTTGCCTCAGTATATAAAGGATGGAGGAGGAGGAGGCCGGCCAAGGCTTGGTGCGGCCAGGATGTGGAGTCCTACTAGGACTCCAAGTCCTAGTAGGAGTCCACCAAGAGGGGAGGAAGGGAGAAGGAAGTGGAGGAGAAGGAAAGGTGGCCGGCCCCCTTTTCCCTAGTCCAATTCGGACTAGAGGGGAGGGGGGGCACAGCAGCCCCTTGGCCCTTTCTCCTCTTCCCACTAAAGCCCATCAAGGCCCATTGCTTCTCCCGTAACTACCCGGTACTCTGAAAAATACCCGAATCACTCGGAACCTTTCCGATGTCCGAATATAGTCGTCCAATATATCGATCTTTACGTCTTGACCATTTCGAGACTCCTCGTCATGTCCCCGATCTCATCCGGGACTCCGAACTCCTTTCGGTACATCAAAACTCATAAACTCATAATATAACTGTCATCGAAACCTTAAGCGTGCGGACCCTACAGTTCGAGAACAATGTAGACATGACCGAGACACGTCTCCGGTCAATAACCAATAGAGGGACCTGGATGCCCATATTGGCTCCTACATATTCTACGAAGATCTTTATCGGTCAGACCGCATAACAACATATTTGTCATCGGTATGTTACTTGCGCGAGATTCGATCGTCGGTATCCAATACCTAGTTCAATCTCGTTACCGGCAAGTCTCTTTACTCGTTCCGTAATACATCATCCCGCAACTAACTCATTAGTTGCAATGCTTTCAAGGCTTAAGTGATGTGCATTACCGAGAGGGCCCAGAGATACCTCTCCGACATTCGGAGTGACAAATCCTAATCTCAAAATACGCCAACCCAACATGTACCTTTGGAGACACCTGTAGAGCTCCTTTATAATCACCCAGTTACGTTGTGACGTTTGGTAGCACACAAAGTGTTCCTCCGGCAAACGGGAGTTGCATAATCTCATAGTCATAGGAAACATGTATAAGTCATGAAGAAATTAATAGCAACATACTAAACGATCGGGTGCTAAGCTAATGGAATGGGTCATGTCAATCAGATCATTCAACTAATGATGTGACCTCGTTAATCAAATAACAACACTTTGTTCATGGTTAGGAAACATAACCATCTTTGATTAACGAGCTAGTCAAGTAGAGGCATACTAGTGACACTCTGGTTGTCTATGTATTCACACATGTATTATGTTTCCGGTTAATACAATTCTAGCATGAATAATAAACATTCATCATGAAATAAGGAAATAAATAATAACTTTATTATTGCCTCTAGGGCATATTTCCTTCAAATGATGTGATGGACAAGACCCAATCCTAAGCATAGCTCAAAGATCGTGTAGTTCGTTTGCTATAGCTTTTTTGAATGTCAAGTATCATTTCCTTAGACCATGAGATTGTGCAACTCCCGGATACCGTAGGAGTGCTTTGGGTGTGCCAAACGTCACAAGTAACTGGGTGACTATAAAGGTACACTACAGGTATCTCCGAAAGTGTCTGTTGGGTTGGCACGAATCGAGACTGGGATTTGTCACTCCGTATGACGGAGAGGTATCACTGGGCCCACTCGGTAATGCATCATCATAATGAGCTCAATGTGACCAAGTGGTTGATCACGGGATCATGCATTATGGTACGAGTAAAGTGACTTGCCAGTAACGAGATTGAACGAGGTATTGGGATACCGACGATCGAGTCTCGGGCAAGTAACGTACCGATTGACAAAGGGAATTGTATATGGATTGATTGAATCCTCGACATCGTGGTTCATCCGATGAGATCATCGAGGAGCATGTGGGAGCCAACATGGGTATCCAGATCCCCCTGTTGGTTATTGACCGGAGAGTCGTCTCGGTCATGTCTGCGTGTCTCCCGAACCCGTAGGGTCTACACACTTAAGGTTCGGTGACGCTAGGGTTGTTGAGATATTAGTATATGGTAACCCAAAAGTTGTTCGGAGTCCCGGATGAGATCCCGGACATCACGAGGAGTTCCGGAATGGTCTGGAGGTGAAGATTTATATATAGGAAGTCAAGTTTCGGCCATCGGGAAAGTTTCGGGGATAATTGGTATTGTACCGGGACCACCGGAAGGGTCCCGGGGGTCCACCGGGTGGGGCCACCTATCCCGGAGGGCCCCATGGGCTGAATTGGGAGGGGAACCAGCCCCTAGTGGGCTGGTGCGCCCCCCTTGGGCCTCCCCCTGCGCCTAGGGTTGGAAACCCTAGGGGTGGGGGGCGCCCCACTTGGCTTGGTGGGCAAGCCACCCCCTTGGCCCCTCCCTTGGAGATTGGATCTCCTAGGGCCGGCACCCCCCTTAGGGACCCTATATATAGTGGGGGGGGGAGGGAGGGCAGCCGCACCGTAGCCCCTGGCGCCTCTGAGGGAGTCCTGGATTAGGGGGTGCCCGGGTAGCCGGACTATACCTTCAGCCGGACTCCAGGACTATGAAGATACAAGATTGAAGACTTCGTCCCGTGTCCGGATGGGACTTTCCTTGGCGTGGAAGGCAAGCTTGGCGATGCGGATATTAGATCTCCTACCATTGTAACACTTTGTGTAACCCTAACCCTCTCCGGTGTCTATATAAACCGAGGGTTTTAGTCCGTAGGACAACTTCATCATACAACAATCATACCATAGGCTAGCTTTTAGGGTTTAGCCTCCTTGATCTCGTGGTAGATCTACTCTTGTACTACCCATATCATCAATATTAATCAAGCAGGACGTAGGGTTTTACCTCCATCAAGAGGGCCCAAACCTGGGTAAAACATCATGTTCCTTGCCTCCTGTTACCATCCGGCCTAGACGCACAGTTCGGGACCCCCTACCCGAGATCCACCGATTTTGACACCGACATTGGTGCTTTCATTGAGAGTTCCTCTGTGCCGTTGCAATCAGTAAGGATGCCTCTTTCCGTCTTTAAAGACGACGCCGTTACTAAGGGAGCCTTGGCTATCGACCAAACTCTCCGGCTAGGCGGTTTTCTCATGACCGCCTGTTCGGCCATTGCATCGACGGTGACCTCTCGGGTCATCAAAAGCAATCTTCACGTCAGCTCGGAACTCGTCAAGCAGTTAGATCCAATGGATCTCTCTTCCGTAAACGAGCTCTTGGCTCGCATCGCCGCCTTGGGGGTCACTACGGATTATGACCAGATTGGGCTTAAACCCGATGTAAGAGAAATTAATTCTCCCCAAGTCACCCATCACGTTGCCATGGTAGAGGCACAGTGCGGCGACTCTTCATCTATCTTAAGGACTAGCTACGTCCGGATCCCCGATCCCTCCAAGCCAGATACCCGCGGAGGGGAGGATGTAACTCAAGACCCGAACTTAAAATCAGGCAACGGGCTAGATTCACTGGACAACATCCAAGAATCCAAACTTCAGAGTTCGGAAACTCCTTGGCCTCTGAGTCTTAGATTGGGTGAAGTTCCGGACTTAATTCCACCCACCCACCCGAACATAAGCGATCTATCCCAAATCAGGCAAAAGCCCAAAGAAACAGTACATCATTACTGGGCAAGGTTCCTCCTGGTTATGAACAGGATAAAGGACTGCCGCGAGGAAGACGCAATCTCAATCTTCTGCAATAATTGCATGGACAAGGGAATCCTCAACGCCACAGGTCGTCGTGATCTTACACGCTTCGCTGACTTGGCGTCCATAGTACAAAAGTACTGTGCGATGGAAAGCGCCCGGAAAACTGAAACTAAATTTTGGGACAATCTGGCCCTGAATAGAAACCTCGTCCGAAATAAAAGGGTGCATCATCATCAGACACCCGGGTTAAAAACCAAAAAACCAAAACCCTCTACTGGGCATGGAACCGTACTGGAGGGATGGCTTAATGGACCCCGTAAAATTCATAGTACAGAGGACACCACACCAACTCATAGCCTTAGAGCATGTTGGATACTCCGGCAGGTGGCCAAAAGGGGCGAAGATCTCCTAATTCCGGAGGCTGCAGAAAGCCACCTCAGGGACTCCAGTACAGTCTTAATAGTCTTCGAGACTTTCGCATCAAATAATATGCAAAAAAGAACACTCCGCAGCCTCGCCGAAGTCTATCAAGTAGCAACAATAAACCCATGGAGTGACACGGCTATTACTCTTAATGCCAGTGATGAACCTAAATTCCGAACAGCTTGAGCACCAGCCGCATTGGTACTCAGTCCTATAGTGGACGGCTTTCGCCTCACCAAGGTACTCATGGATGGAGGCAGCGGATTGAACCTCATTTATGAGGAAACCCTTCAAAAAATGGAAATAGACTGGAAACGCATTGAGTGAAGCAGCACAACCTTTAGAGGAATAATCCCCAATCAGGAAGCGCGATGTGCAGGAAAAATCACACTAGATGTGGTGTTCGGCACGCCGGATAATTATAGGTCCGAAGAGGTCACATTCCAAGTGGCCCCGTTCAGTAGCGGATACCACGCTCTGCTGGGGCGGGAAGCGTTTACAATCTTCCAAGCAATACCCCATTATGGGTACATGAAGCTCAAGATGCCCGGGCCGAACGGAATCATCACTCTCGCTAGTGATCCAGACATAGCACTCCGCACCGAAAACAAGACAGCCGCATTGGCCCTTGAGGCACTGTTCGAAGCCCTAGCGGCTGAGGAACTGACTATGTTGCGCTCCACGGTAAACAGGGACGATGTGATACTCGACAGAAGATCCAAGTCCACCTCTTTTAAACCAGCGGATGAAATAGTCAAATTCCAGGTCCATCCAACGGACCCCAATAAAACAGCTTCCATCGGGGCACGATTAAACCCCGATGTAGACGCCACACTGCGAGAATTCCTACGGGAGAACTGGGACATTTTTGCCTGGCACCCTTCAGACATGCCAGGAATCCCACGCAGGCTGGCCGAACATAGCTTAAATATCCTAAAAGGATTCAAACCTGTCAAACAAGCCCTTCGGCGTTTCTCTGAGCCCAAGAGACAAGCAATGGGAGAGGAGCTAGCCAAACTATTGGAGGCCGGATTCATCAGAGATATAAAACATCCGGACTGGCTAGCAAACTTGGTGATGGTACCAAAGAAGGACAAATCCTGGCGCCTAGACCTTAACAAGGCTTGCCCAAAGGATCCCTTCCCCCTCCCCCACATCGATCAAATTATCGACGCCACTACAGGACACGATTCGTTGTGCTTCCTCGACGCATACTCCGGTTACCATCAAATCAAGATGGCCGATTCAGACCAAGCTGCAACAACATTCATCACCCCATACGACCCATTCTGCTTCAACACAATGCCTTTCGGGCTCAAAAACGCCGGCGCAACATATCAGCGCATGATTCAGACATGTCTGGCAAACCAGATCGACAAAACAGTAGAGGCATACGTGGATGATGTGGTTGTAAAAACAAAACATGTCGAATCTCTAGTAGACGACTTGAGGCTTACATTTGACAACCTCCGAGCATATGACATCAAGCTAAATCCGGAAAAATGCGTTTTCGGCGTTCTAGCTGGAAAGCTCTTGGGCTTCATTGTATCCGGTAGAGGAATCGAAGCAAATCCAGCCAAGATCCGAGCTTTGTCACAATTGGATATCCCAAAGGACCTCAAACAAATACAAAAATTAACCGGATGTGTGGCGGCTCTAAGCCGCTTTATCTCCCGGTTGGGAGAAAAGGCGCTACCCCTCTATCGCCTCCTTCGGCGCACCGAACACTTCGAGTGGACGGATGCCGCCACGGCCGGACTCGAGGAAATAAAAGCCATATTGGCAACAAACCCCATCCTGGCCGCGCCAAACATCGGCGAACCAATGCTATTGTACATTGCAGCAACCCATCAAGTTGTCAGCGCAGTACTCGTCGTCGAACGGGAAACGGACGGACACAAATTCCCCCTTCAAAAGCCGGTTTACTATGTGTCCACTGTCCTCACCCCATGCAAATCACGGTACCCACATTATCAAAAGATTGCATATGCGGTATTCATGGCATCCCAGAAGCTACGACACTACTTTCAAGAGTGTTCAATCATAGTAGCATCGAAAGTACCACTCAACGATATTATAAACAACCGTGACGCAACAGGCCGGATTGCAAAGTGGGCCATCGAGCTCCTCCTGTTCGACATAACTTATAGGCCACGGTGAGCTATCAAGTCGCAAGTTTTGGCCAACTTCGTCGCAGAATGGCGGAGGCCGAACTCCCTAAAGAGTACGGCACATATTCAAACTGGATCATGCACTTCGACGGTTCCAAAATGTTGGCTGGACTTGGGGCCGGCGTTGTTTTGACGTCCCCCACAGGAGACACAGTTCAATATGTACTCCAGATTATGTACACGGACTCCAACAATGCAGCCGAATACGAGGCCCTTATACATGGTCTCCAGATGGCAGTATCCATGGGCATTCAACGCCTAGAGGTGCGCGGGGATTCGAACCTCGCGATATCCCAAATAAATGGAGACTTCGATGCCTAGGATCCAAAAATGGCAGCTTACCGCAACGCCGTCCTCAAAATGTCAGCTCGGTTTGAGGGGCTCGAATTTCACCATATAGCCCGAGAAAACAATCAGGCGGCAGACGTCCTGGCACGCATAGGCACAAAACACGATGCGGTCCCCCCAACATCTTCCTGGAAAGGCTGTTCAAGCCATCCGTAGTATGGGAAGGGGAACATGGCAATATTAGCTCGGACCCAACCGCACTGTTCGACGACAAACAATCTGACATAATCGGAGGCTCTGCCAATGAAATCACAACCTCAGCCCACGTACTAATGGCCGTTATCGACCCGTGGACAGAACCATTCCTAGCCTACCTTACTAGGCAGGAACTCCCAGAGGACCAAAACAAGGCACGCTGTATAGTGCGGCGATCTAAAGCCTATAAAGTCCATGAGGGAGAACTTTATAAGAAAAGCACTACCGGAGTCCTTCAAAGGTGCATCTCCGAAGAGGAAGGGCGGAACCTACTGGCTGAAATTCATGCCGGACTCGATGGCCATCACGCCACAGCCCGGTCCCTTGTAAGCAAGGCTTTCCGTACATGCTTTTATTGGCCAACGGCCCGGGCGGACGCTCAGGACTTGGTCCAACGATACGCCGGTTGCCAGCTTTTTGCAAACCAAAGCCATATGCCACCCACCGCCCTCGAAACTATCCCCATCACTTGGCCTTTCGCGGTCTGGGGGCTTGACATGGTGGGACCCCTTAAAGGCGGAACCCACAAGAAAAAATACTTACTGGTCATGGTGGATAAGTTCACCAAATGGATAGAAGCCAAGCCTGTTAAGACGGCCGAATCCGGACCTGTGATAGACTTTATATCCGGGGTCGTACACCGTTATGGCGTCCCCCACGGCATCATCACCGATAACGGCACGAACTTTACGGCCGATGAGGTAAAACTCTGGTGCAAAAACATGGGCATCAAGCTCGATTATGCTTCCGTCTATCACCCACAAACTAACGGTCAGGTCGAACGTGCAAATGGTCTCATCATGAGCGGCATCAAACCCAGATTAGTGCGGTCCCTCAAGGAATCTAACATGCACTGGGTAGAGGAGCTCGACTCCGTACTCTGGGGGCTGTGGACCATGCCGAATCGCACCACCGGATACACACCATTTTTTATGGTGTACGGCGCAGAGGCAGTCTTGCCCTGCGACATAATTCATGACTCACCTCGAGTGCGCATGTACGAAGAAAGGGAAGCCGAGCTCGATCGGCAGGACAGTTTGGACGCCTTAGAGGAGGAGCGCGACGTGGCAAAAGCCCGTTCCGCATTCTATCAACAGCAGGCTCGAAGATATCAAAGCAGAGAAGTGCAGGCCAAAAACTACAACATTGGCGAATTAGTTCTACGCCTGCCGGACAAGAAAAAGGACAAGCTGAAGCCCAAGTGGGAAGGTCCCTTCATAATCGACCAAGTCCTAACTGGTGGAGCATACCGCCTGCGAGATGCGTCGGATAACCGACTCGAGCCGAACCCATGGAACGCAGCCCATCTCCGAAGATTCTATGCCTAGCGCCGGACTCTGTGTTTGTCTCCTTCCTCTGTCCATTTTTTACATTTTCTGTCTTACATTTCTCTCCTTCCCCCCTTTTCTTTTATAGCCCTTAAAGGTTCCTCAAGTGACGTGCTACTCGCGCTCATTAAACCTGGGGGCTTCTTTAATAGAAGCTTATTTATACGGGCTTCATGCCCACCACATGTGTCAAACTTCCCCATGCACCTTTTCTTCACCATTATATGCATCGATATGACTTAAGTTTTGGCCAAGCTGGGTTGCCTGGCTCCTGTGCTTACCCCTACATTCCCGATTGTTCGGCTAGGCAGTAAAGGGAGCACCTCTGCGATTGTTACTGCCGGGTCAGCCGGATGTGTACCTCAGACTGGGTGAAGCCAAAACCTAGCGTTCTTAAGGGAATATTCGGTCGGTGAGATAAAAGATGATCTTTTTACTTATTTTATGCGCCCCCAGATGCTTTTTTCTGCGTCTTTTTACGCAGTCCGGGCATGCACTTTAGGGCATGCCTCCCAACGAAAGGAACCCCTAACGGAACTATTCTCTCTGGAAGATGTTTCTTACTAACCATGTAATATAACATAACTAGTTGGGCACTTGTCTGATAAAGCACTAATGACCCCTACGCCTGGTCTCCATGCATACCACGGTTCTTATATAACCGCTATGGTATTCAGACACACTCCGGACCGTCAGGTCCCGAGGTTGAAGCGAAAAGGTCGGCAACGACAAACGATCTACAATACGGCTAGAAGGCATTACACATGTCAATTCAAAATTACATAGTCATTCTGACTGGTTGTATTCCTCTTCTATACCATCTAACACGCTGTCTAATTTACAGTCCTGCTGGGAATACTTCGCGGCCAACTCTACTTGGCCGTATACTAAGCTCACAGGGATCTCCTTCCCGTCAGGCCCCACTGGTCCGACCTCGGCCATGTGGTTTGGGTCAGACTTCGTGTACCGCGTCTTCACCATGGCCCAGGCCTCCCTAGCGCCTTGTCGGCAGGCCGATATCTTCCACAACCGGAAGCGCCGCCGAGCTCCCTTAAGCTTCTCTGAAAGCTCTCCAAGGCCCTCGGGCATGGAGTGGGAAGGCCATAAGGCTTGGGCAATGCCTCGCATCGCCTGCCGAACTCGCTCGTGCAGTTGCGAGAGCTCGGGAAGAAGGTCACCTGTAGAACCGGGCATCTCCTCTGCAGGACGACCCGCTAGCATACCTACAGACATTACTCTGTTAGTCGACTTCCTCGCCGAACTCTTTTCTTTCAAAGATTCGCTTAAGCACTTACTAAATATGCCACGTTGAAGCCGCTGATTCTCCTTAGTGGAGTCTGACAGCTGGCCACGAACATCTTTAAGTTCAACGTCCAGCTTGGCGTTGGCATCCTGAAGATCATTCTTCTCCTGCCCCACCCTTGTCAGCATACTCTCACCGGCCTTTAGCCGGCGTAAGAGTTGTTGCCTCTTCGGATCTAGTCCGGCGCCATCTGCAAAATGATTTGCCAGATTTACACCCACGCTGCACTTCGCAAGATACTAATCTTTCGAAGTGTATCTTACCAGAGGGGGTCTCTTTGGGTTCCCCTGCCGCGGCTAGTGCGGCCTCCAGTTGGGCTTTGCACTCTTCCAGCTCCTGGGACAGTACGGTATTCTTCTCTGTGAGAACCTGCATAACAAATGATCCTTAAATCAGCTACTCTAACTGTTTCAAGTCTCGGGGGCTACTGGTATATATATATATTTACCAAAAAATTTCTTACCCGTATGTCTTTTACATATTGCTCCGTGGCTCTGGCTAAACCATTTTGAGTGGCACGGAGGTACGCATCTCCCGAATTGAAGGCATCTAATGCCTCTTGGGAGAAACAAGCATCGTGAAGAACTGTCGGCGACGCCTGTGGTTCATGGCACTCTCCACCTCGGAATTGGTGGCAGACAGCCTGTCCGCATCCTCTGTCGGAGGATTGTCCGGTGCGCGCCTTGTGTTCGTTTCCGCTTCCGGGCCAGGCGTTGGAACCTGGCTGGTGGAGGCGCGATTGGCAACCTCTCCGGATGTAGTCCGGCGAGGTCTCTTCGTCCTGAAGATAGCACGAACGTTAATATGCCCTGAAGGAATAACAACAGGGAAAAATAGGGTGCTCTATACCTTTGCGCCGGTGTCTCAGTCCGGACTACATTCCTTTTTACCCCACGGGGCCCTGCGGCCCTTCGTTGGCTAGCCGCCGCAGGTTCGGCCTCCCGCCTCGGAAACCTCCCCTGCAAAACACGGTCGTTGTCAGGAAAACTGAAATGCGTGAGAATGGATTCCTTCTCAAGGGGATGAGACTCCGCTCTCTGTTACCTGGGAGGCCGGAATTAACCCTGGGTAATCAGCCGTAATGGCCACCAAGGTATTGTCCTTGCTTAGCTGATGAAACACCCCGTCGATCAGCTCCACCGATATGTCCGGATCCTCTTCGGAGTCCGGATCGAGGGACCGTTCTGGATCCTCGGGCTATGGGGGACGGCTATTTATATCCTTTACTTCCTGACGCAGTTCCTGCGTTGAAGTTGTTAGACTACATATTTAATCATGGGAATATAAACGGATGGGCAAGCACAATTTTCCACTTACCCAACTCAGAGGGTTGTACATAGTAAATCCGCCCTGCGGGTTGACGCGGAGGAATTCCTCCTCTTCTCCCTTGTACAAAGAGGATACGATCTTTACTAGAGCGGCAGCTAAGGCTGGCCCCTTACGACCATAACGGGTGGCGTCATCCTCCCTGTTAAAATCCCACATGGGGTGGCCTCTATATTGAAGCGGCTGCACCCCCCGCATAATGCATGCGGCCATGACTCCAATCATGGTTAGTCCGGAATGAGCCAATAGTCTTATCCGGCCCATCAGGTGAAGGACGTCCCTGTCGCCTTCTCTCTGAGAGCTCCACGGATACCAGCTTAGGCGTTACTTTAAGGGAGCATTGTTGAATTCGGGGAGACCGACCCGGATAGGATCCGGCAGCGGGACATCATCTATATAAAACCATTCCGAAGGCCAGTCCTCGGACGCCTTCTTTGGGGTTCCGGATAGATATCCGGTCCCGGCGATATGCCACACTTCGGCTCCGCCCACTTGATATATGGACCCCTCTTGAGAGCGGGGCACCAGGCAGAATAACCTCCTCCACAACACGAAATGAGCCTCAACACCAAAGAATAGCTCACAAAGGGCGACGAAGCCCGCGATATGCAATATAGAGCCGGGCGTGAGATTGTGCAGCTGGAGGCCGTAGAACTCCAGGAGCCCATGGAGAAACGGATGAATTGGAAATCCAAGTCCTCTTATTAGATAAGGGACGAGGCACACCTGCTCTCCTTTGGAGGGATTGGGGGTGCTCTCCTCTTGCTCTCCGCCATTATAGGTGGCAAGTCCGGCTCGGACTGGGACCATATAGGCCTGAGGGAGAAATCCCTTGGCCTGAAGCGACACTAGCTCGCTGTGCGGGATGGAGCACCCCTCCCAGTCTCCAGGTTTAGGACTGGAAGGACGAGAGGAGGAGCTGTGACGGCTGGCCATGTTGGAATGGACCTTTGCTGGAGGCGCTCTGATGATTACTCACGGAGAGGAGAAGGTGTGGTTTGGATCTGAATCCCCATCCCATTAAATAGGCGGCTCGTTTATGCGGCTAGGGGTGTGAATGTAAAAACACCCCAACTTTTCGCATTCGTTTGACACGTGGAAGACGGCCATTATTGGGCGTGGAAGCCAAGGTGCGTTACATTATGAAAATCGGACATTATTTAGCAGGTACACGGAATTTGGAGAAGAACCCGCCTTGCAATGCCGAAGACAATCTGCGCGCCAGACTCATCGTCATTGAAGCCTGGTTTGGGGGCTACTGAGGGAGTCCTGGATTAGGTGGTGTCCGGGTAGCCGGACTATACCTTCAGCCGGACTCCAGGACTATGAAGATACAAGATTGAAGACTTCGTCCCGTGTCCGGATGGGACTTTCCTTGGCGTGGAAGGCAAGCTTGGCGATGCGGATATTTAGATCTCCTACTATTGTAACCGACTTTGTGTAACCCTAACCCTCTCCGGTGTCTATATAAACCGGAGGGTTTTAGTCCGTAGAACAACTTCATCATACAACAATCATACCATAGGCTAGCTTTGAGGGTTTAGCCTCCTTGATCTCGTGGTAGATCTACTCTTGTACTACCCATATCATCAATATTAATCAAGCAGGACGTAGGGTTTTACCTCCATCAAGAGGGCCCGAACCTGGGTAAAACATCGTGTTCCTTGCCTCCTGTTACCATCCGGCCTAGACACACAGTTCGGGACCCCCTACCCGAGATCCGCCGGTTTTGACACCGACAGCCTCCCTCTCCCTCCCGTGACACTCCTCCCTCTCCCTGTGCTTGGTGAAGCCCTGCCGAGATCACCGTTGCTTCCACCACCACGCCGTCGTGCTGCTGGATCTTCATCAACCTCTCCTTCCCCCTTGCTGGATCAAGTTGGAGGAGACGTCTTCTCGACCGTACGTGTGTTGAACGCGGAGGTGCCATCCGTTCGGCGCTAGGTCATTGGTGATTTGGATCACGATGAGTACGACTCCATCAACCCCGTTCTCTTGAACGCTTCCGCGCGCGATCTACAAGGGTATGTAGATGCACTCCTCTCTCCCTCATTGCTAGATGACTCCATAGATTGATCTTGGTGATGCGTAGAAAATTTTAAAATTCTGCTACGTTCCCCAACATGTTCCTGACCCGGAGGCACAATTGGTGGCGGCTCTTCATGTCATTCCAGATTGGACAGTGCCATATTTGGCTTACATGACCTGGGGCGAGTTGCCAGAGGATGAGACCTTGGCGCGATAGATAACCTGGCGGTCTAAGTCAATGACAATTTCCAATGATGAGTTATATCGTCACAGTGTTACTGGAGCATTTGAACAATGTGTCTCTCCCGAAGAAGGTCAAGAGATTCTTCATGAGATCCATGAAGGAGATTGTGGCCATCATGCCGGCTCAAAGTCTCTTGTGGCTAAAACTTTTTGTCATGGTTTTTACTGGCTAACGGCTCATGCTGATGCGGAGGATCTGGTCAGTAGGTGCGATGGATGTCAAAAATTTGCACGACGAGCGCACATACCGGCTCAAGAATTGCGGATGATTCCAATCACTTGGCCGTTTGCAGTCCGGGGGCTTGATATGGTTGGACCTTTCAAAAGATCCAAGGATAAAAAGACACATCTTTTGGTGGCAGTTGACAAATTCACAAAATGGGTTGAGGCAGAGCCGGTGAGTAAGTGTGATGCAGCCATGGCGGTTCAGTTCATGAAAAAGGTGATCTTTCGCTTTGGTTTTCCACATAGCATTATAACTGACAATGGCACTAATCTTTCCAAAGGTGCTATGGAGGAGTTTTGTCAACGTGAGCATATTCGGCTTGATGTTTCATCAGTAGCTCACCCCCAATCCAATGGTCAAGCTGAGAGAGCAAATCAGGAAATTTTAAAAGATCTCAAGCCCCGTCTTATGGTTCCTTTACAACGGACGCCGGGTTGTTGGGTAGAGGAGTTACCCTCAGTGTTATGAAGTATCAATACCACACCTAACAGGTCTACAGGTTATACACCTTTCTTCATGGTTTATGGGGTAGAAGCAATCCTTCCTAGTAACATCCGTCATGACTCGCCCCGCGTTGCAGCTTACGTTGAAGCTGATAATGAACAAGCCCGACAGGATGCACTTGACTTGTTAGATGAGGAGCGAGATATGGCAGCGGCCCGATCAGCAATTTACCAACAGGACCTGCGCCGTTATCATAGCCGTCGGGTTAAGTCCAGAACCTTTCAAGAAGGCGACTTGGTGCTCCGGCTCATCCAGGATCAGTCCGATGCACACAAGCTATCCCCACCTTGGGAAGGACCCTTTGTGGTCAGTAAGAACTTAAACAACGGGTCATATTACCTTATCGACATTCAAGAGCACAAAGACTCACGTAAGTCGGAGGAGGAGATCCGCCGGCCATGGAATATTGCTCAGCTTCGGCCATACTATACCTGAGCCACCGGCTCTCGTTATGTACATACTTTGACGTTGTATATATTATGAAAAGTAATAAAGCAGGACCTCTGTCCTTTTTTCTCCTCAATGATCATATATCTTTATTATCCTCATTATTCAAACGACCATTAGGCGGCTGATCGTATCCGAATCTAGCTTAACCTTTTTGGGTCCGGCTCATGATCGTATTTGAATCTAGCCATAAACCTCATGGTCACTAGGGGGCTTCCTGTTCAAACATAGGTCATATTCGAACCAAAGAGAACATAGCTGTCATAACCCTCTTGATCGGCGCAAAGCCAAACTCACTAGGGGGCTTCCTGGTCGTATCCGAATCATAGCTTCACCCCTTTTGGGTCTGACTTGGATCGTATTTGAATCAGGGTCGTTAAAAACCTCTCAAGGTCATTTGGGGGCTTCTTGTTCAAACATAGGTCGTATTCGAACCAAAAAGAACATATCTGTCGGTACCCTCTTGATCGGCGCAACGCCAAAGCCACTGGGGGCTATATGATCGTATTCGAATATTAGCTTAACCCCTTTGGTCCGGTTTACTGATCGCATTCGAATTAGAAGCCTCCAGTTTTTATTTAAATGTTTGATTCACATTATCTGAAGCCTAGTGTTTCTGTTTTTATCATCTCAAATCTAACTGTCAGTATGGTTTCAAATTAAACCGGCTCGGTTATTTGACAATGAGTCGCCAAGGCATAACAGTCATCAGACATATGGAAGTATTGACTTCTAAAAAAGATTGGGTTATCAACCTCATCATCCGGGTCATGTAAACCGGCAGTCCAGATTCAAAGAACACAGGTATGACAGTGTCATTCATGAACAGACTTCTCTGTGTTTTTTCATTAATCAAAGGTTTTTTTGAGCCTTGTTTATCTTACATCTGGTTCTGTTTTTTCCACTATGATAATTTCATAGTCATATATCGAGTGTTTTGACCCGTCCGGTGCTAAACCGCCAGGATAGTTTTTTCATCTTTTACAGGAACAGAGTTAAAACATTACAGATGTAATCACGGATGTAATGCATATATATATATTGACATCATGGGCAAAGAGTCATATGCAACATCTTATGCATGATGGCATAGGCAAAACATGCAGATTTCAAACTAACCTATTACAAGGCTTTGAGAGCCCAAAAGGTTAGGCTGTTTTTTCTCTTAAACAGATCATAAGCTAAAGACAAGATTATTCAGATGGTTATGACTCCTCCCTCCACTGGTTGGAAGCTGGGATTGGACCAGTCAAAGCCGTTCACAGCAATGAACTCCGCTTCATCGTCAATCAGGCCGGCTGGGTCGACTTCCGGGGCAAAAGTGTGTTGGCGAACCGGCGGGATAATGTCTATCACTTTATAAGAGGGAGTCGCCATCTTCTTATTCTCCATATCAAAACCCGGCTGATATTTGTCGATGTTGGTCTCCTCACCAAGAATGGTAGCCTGAGGACGAACTCCCCTCACATAGGCAATAAAGTCATCTTGCTCAAACGGAGTCCCGTCTTCCTTCATAGTAGGGTACCCTTTAGCCATGTCCACCAGGTCTAAATCCGGCACCCAGGCTTTGGAGTGGCTCAGGGCAGTCAGGGCACCGGCTCTGACACAGGATCGTTTGACCTCTTAAAATCTGGCGGGTAAAATCGATAACTTCTTCAAAACATCACTCAAACGGTTGGGTCCTTGCTTGGCAGGGGAGATAGTAGCAAGTGCCCGTTGAGCCCCAGTGTATAGTTGATCCACCAAGGTATAAACCACCTTTAGTTTTATCACACTCTTTTGACTCAGACTGTTACTCCGTGGACCTGTGAGTATTTTCACAAAGGTTAAGTAGGCGGTTTCTATTCCTGGTAAAAATAGAGTATAAGTGACTAATGCAAATGACTCACCGAAGATGGCGGAGACCATTTGAGACACACGGTTTTTAAGCCGGTGGGATCCATGGTAACCTCCTCAAGAGCCCCCTCTGCTGTCTCGGCACGTTGTACCAGCAAGGTCTTCTCATCAGCCCAGGTGTAGGGGAACATAGTAATTTCAAAAAATTTCCTACGCACACGCAAGATCATGGTGATGCATAGCAACGAGAGGGGAGAGTGTGATCTACGTACCCTTGTAGATCGACAACGGAAGCGTTTGGTTGATGTAGTCGTACGTCTCCACGGCCTGACCGATCAAGCACCGAAACTACGGCACCTCCGAGTTCTAGCACACGTTTAGCTCGATGACGATCCCCGGACTCCGATCCAGCAAAGTGACGGGGAAGAGTTCCGTCAGCACGACAGCGTGGTGACGATCTTGATGTACTACCGTCGCAGGGCTTCGCCTAAGCATCGCTACAATATCATCGAGGACTATGGTGGAAGGGGGCACCGCACACGGCTAAGAATATGATCACGTGGATCAACTTGTGTCTAGGGGTGCCCTCTACCCCCGTATATAAAGGATCTAGGGGAGGAGGCCGGCCGGCCCTCTATGGCGCGCCAAGGAGGAGTCCTCCTCCTAGTAGGAGTAGGACTCCTACTAGGAGGGGGAAAGAAGTGGGGAGGGAGAGGGAAAAAGGGGGGGGGGCGCCGCCCCGCTCTCCTAGTCCAATTCGGACCAGGGGGGAGGAGGCGCGCAACCCACCTCTGGCAGCCCCACTCTCTCTACTAAGGCCCATATGGCCCATTACTTCTTCCGGGGGGGGGGGGGGGGGGGGGGGTTCCGGTAACCCTCTGGCTCTCCGGTTTTCTCCGAAATCACCCGGAACACTTCCAGTGTCCGAATATAGCCGTCCAATATATCAATCTTTATGTCTCGACCATTTCGAGACTCCTCGTCATGTCCGTGATCACATCCGGGACTCCGAACTAACTTCGGTACATCAAAACTCACAAACTCATAATATAACTATCATCGAAACCTTAAGCGTGCGGACCCTACGGGTTCGAGAACAATGTAGACATGACCGAAACACGTCTCCGGTCAATAACCAATAGCGGAACCTGGGTGCTCATATTGGCTCCTACATATTCTACGAAGATCTTTATCGGTCAGACCGCATAACAACATACGTTGTTCCCTTTGTCATCGGTATGTTACTTGCCCGAGATTCGATCATCGGTATCTCAATACCTAGTTTCAATCTCGTTACCGGCAAGTCTCTTTACTCGTTCTGTAATACATCATCCCGCAACTAACTCATTAGTTGCAATGCTTGCAAGGCTTAAGTGATGTGCATTACCGAGAGGGCCCAGAGATACCTCTCCGACAATCGAAGTGACAAATCCTAATCTCGAAATATGCCAACCCAACATGTACCTTTGGAGACACCTGTAGAGCTCCTTTATAATCACCCAGTTACGTTGTGACGTTTGGTAGCACACAAAGTGTTCCTCTGGCAAACGGGAGTTGCATAATCTCATAGTCATAGGAACATGTATAAGTCATGAAGAAAGCAATAGCAACATACTAAACGACTGGGTGCTAAGTTAATGGAATGGGTCATGTCAATCAGATCATTCACCTAATGATGTGATCTCGTTAATCAAATAACAACTCCTTGTTTATGGTTAGGAAACATAACCATCTTTGATTAACGAGCTAGTCAAGTAGAGGCATACTAGTGACACTCTGTTTGTCTATGTATTCACACATGTATTATGTTTCCGGTTAATACAATTCTAGCATGAATAATAAACATTTATCATGATATAAGGAAATAAATAATAACTTTATTATTGCCTCTAGGGCATATTTCCTTCAGTCTCCCACTTGCACTAGAGGTAATAATCTAGTTCACATCGCCATGTGATTTAACAGCAATAGTTCACATCACCATGTGATTAACACCCATAGTTCACATCGATATGTGATCAACACCCAAAGGGTTTACTAGAGTCAGTAATCTAGTTCACATCGCTATGTGATTAACACCCAAAGAGTACTAAGGTGTGATCATGTTTTGCTTGTGAGATAATTTTAGTCAACGGGTCTGTCACATTCAGATCAGTAAGTATTTTGCAAATTTCTATGTCAACAATGCTCTGCACAGAGCTACTCTAGCTAATTGCTCCCACTTTCAATATGTATCCAGATTGAGACTTAGAGTCATCTGGATTAGTGTCAAAACTTGCATCGACGTAACCCTTTACGACGAACCTTTTTGTCACCTCCATAATCAAGAAACATATCCTTATTCCACTAAGGATAATTTTGACCAATGTCTAGTGATCTACTCTTAGATCACTATTGTACTCCCTTGCTTAATACAGTGTAGGGTATACAATAGATCTGGTACACATCATGGCATACTTTATAGAACCTATGGCTGAGGCATAGGGAATGACTTTCATTCTCTTTCTATCTTCTGCCGTGGTCGGGCTTTGAGTCTTACTCAATTTCATACCTTGTAACACAGCCAAGAACTCTTTTCTTTGACTGTTCCATTTTGAACTACTTCAAAATCTTGTCAAGGTATGTACTCATTGAAAAAAACTTATCAAGCGTCTTGATCTATCTCTATAGATCTTGATGCTCAATATGTAAGCAACTTCACCGAGGCCTTTCTTAAAAAAAATCCTTTCAAACACTCCTTTATGCTTTGCAGAATAATTCTACATTATTTCCGATCAACAATATGTCATACACATATACTTATCAGAAATGCTGTAGTGCTTCCACTCACTTTCTTGTAAATACAGGCTTCACCGCAAGTTTGTATAAAACTATATGCTTTGATCAATTTATCAAAGCATATATTCCAACTCCGAGATGCTTGCACCAGTCCATAGATGGATCGCTGGAGCTTGCATATTTTGTTTAGCACCTTTAGGATTGACAAAACCTTCTGGTTGCATCATATACAACTCTTCTTTAAATCCATTAAGGAATGTAGTTTTGTTTATCCATTTGCCAGATTTCATAAAAATGCGGCAAATGCTAACATGATTTGGACAGACTTAAGTATCGCTACGAGTGAGAAAATTTCATCGTAGTCAACACCTTGAACTTTGTCAAAAAACCTTTTTCGACAAGTCTAGCTTTTTAGATAGTAACACTACTATCAGCGTCCGTCTTCCTCTTGAAGATCCATTTATTCTCAATTGCTTGCCGATCATCAGGAAAGTCAACCAAAGTCCATACTTTGTTCTCATACATGGATCCCATCTCAGATTTCATGGCCTCAAGCCATTTTGCGGAATCTGGGCTCACCATCGCTTCTTCGTAGTTCGTAGGTTCATCATGATCTAGTAGCATGACTTCCAGAACAGGATTACCGTACCACTCTGGCGCGGATCTCACTCTGGTTGATCTACGAGGTTCAGTAGTATCTTGTCTTGAAGTTTCATGATCATCATCATTAGCTTCCTCACTAACTGGTGTAGGTGTCACAGAAACAGGTTTCTGTGATGTACTACTTTCCAATAAGGGAGCAGGTACAGTTACCTCGTCAAGTTCTACTTTCCTCCCACTCACTTCTTTCGAGAGAAACTCCTTCTCCAGAAAGTTTCTGAACTTAGCAACAAAAGTCTTGCCTTCAGATTTGTGATAGAAGGTGTATCCAATAGTCTCCTTTGGATATCCTATGAAGACACATTTCTCCGATTTGGGTTCGAGTTTATCAGGTTGAAGCTTTTTCACATAAGCATCGCAGCCCCAAACTTTCAGAAACGACAACTTTGGTTTCTTGCCAAACCATAGTTCATAAGGCATCGTTACAACGGATTTTGATGGTGCCCTATTAAACGTGAATGCAGCTGTCTCTAATGCATAACCCCAAAACGATAGTGGTAGATCGGTAAGAGACATCATAGATCGCACCATATCTAATAAAGTACGGTTATGACGTTCGGACACACCATTACATTGTGGTGTTCCAGGCGGCGTGAGTAGTGAAAATATTTCACATTGTTTTTAACTGAAGGCCAAACTCGTAACTCAAATGCTCTTCTCTACGACCAGATCGTAGCAACTTTATTTTCTTGTAACGATGATTTTTCACTTCACTCTAAATTTTTTGAACTTTTCAAATGTTTCAGACTTATGTTTCATCAAGTAGATATACTCATATCTGCTCAAATCATCTGTGAAGATCAGAAAATAATGATACTTGTCGCGAGCCTCAATATTCATCGGATCACATACATCAGTATGTATTATTTCCAATAAGTCAGTTGCTCGCTCCATTGTTCGGGAGAACGGAGTCTTAGTCATCTTGCCCATAAGGCATGGTTCGCAAGCATCAAGTGATTCATAATCAAGTGATTCCCAAAATCCCATCAAGATGGAGTTTCTTCATGCGCTTTACACCAATATGACCTAAACGGCAGTGCTACAAATAAGTTGCACTATCATTATTAACTTTGCATCTTTTGGTTTCAATATTATGATTATGTGTATCACTACGATCGATATCCAATGAACTATTTTCATTGGGTGTGTAACCATATAAGGTTTTATTCATGTAAACAGAACAACAATTTATTCTCTTACTTAAATGAATAACCCTATTACAATAAACATGATCAAATCATATTCATGCTTAACGCAAACACCACATAACACTTATTCAGGTTCAACACTAATCCCGAAAGTATAGGGAGTGTGCGATGATGATCATATCAATCTTGGAACCACTTCCAACACACATCGTCACTTCACCCTTAACTAGTCTCTGTTTATTCTGCAACTCCCGTTTCGAGTTACTAATCTTAGCAACTGAACTAGTATCAAATACTGAGGGGTTTTCTATAAACACTAGTAAAGTACACATCAATAACATTTATATCAAATATACTTATGTTCACTTTGCCATCCTTCTTATCTGCCAATCACTTGGGGTAGTTCCGCTTCCAGTGACCAGTCCCTTTGCAATAGAAGCACTTAGTCTCAGGCTTAGGATCAGACTTGGGCTTCTTCACTTGAGCAGCAACTTGCTTGCTGTTCTTCTTGAAGTTCCCCTTCTTCCCTCTGCCCTTTTCTTGAAACTAGTGGTCTTGTCTACCATCAACACTTGATGTTTTCTTGATTTCTACCTTCGTCAATTTCCGCATTACGAAGAGCTTGGGAATCGTTTCCGTTATCCCTTGCATATCATAGTTCATCACGAAGTTCTACTAACTTGGTGATGGTGACTAGAGAATTCTGACAATTACTATCTTATCTGGAAGATTAACTCCCACTTGATTCAAGCGATTGTAGTACTCAGACAATCTGGGCACATGCTCACTAGTTGAGCGATTCTCCTCCATCTTTTAGCTATAGAACTTGTTGGAGACTTCATATCTCTCAACTCGGGTATTTGCTTGAAATATTAACTTCAACTCCTGGAACATCTCATATGCTCCATGACGTTCAAAATGTCTTTGAAGTCCCGATTCTAAGCCATTAAGCATGGTGCACTAAACTATCAAGTAGTCATCATATTGAGCTAGCCAAACGTTCACAACGTCTGCATCTGCTCCTGCAATAGGTCCGTCACCTAGCGGTGCATCAAGGACATAATTCTTCTGTGCAGCAATGAGGATAAACCTCAGATCACGGATCCAATCCGCATCATTGCTACTAACATCTTTCAACACACTTTTCTCTAGGAACATATCAAAATAAACATAGGGAAGCAACAACGCGAGCTATTGATCTACAACATAATTTGCAAAATACTACTAGGACTAAGTTCATGATAAATTTAAGTTCAATTAATCATATTACTTAGGAACTCCCACTTAGATAGACATCCCTCTAATCCTCTAAGTGATCACGTGATCCAAATCAACTAAACCATGTCCGATCATCACGTGAGATGGAGTAGTTTCAATGGTGAACATCACTATGTTGATCATATCTACTATATGATTCACGCTCGACCTTTCGGTCTCCGTGTTCCGAGGCCATATCTGTATATGCTTGGCTTGTCAAGTATAACCTGAGTATTCCGCGTGTGCAACTGTTTCGCACCCGTTGTATTTGAACGTAGAGCCTATCACACCCGATCATCACGTGGTGTCTCAGCGCGAAGAACTTTCGCAATGGTGCATACTCAGGGAGAACACTTCTTGATAATTAGTGAGAGATCATCTTAAAATGCTACCGTCAATCAAAGCAAGATAAGATGCATAAAAGATAAACATCACATGCAATCAATATAAGTGATATGATATGGCCATCATCATCTTGTGCTTGTGATCTCCATCTCTGAATCTCTGAAGCACCGTCGTGATCACCATCGTCACCGGCGCCGACACCTTGATCTATATCAATGTGTCGTAACGTGGTCGTCTCGCCAACAATTGCGCTTCCACGACTATCGCTACCGCTTAGTGATAAAGTAAAGCATTACAGCGCGAGTGCATTGCATACAATAAAGCGACAACCATATGGCTCCTGCCAGTTGCTAATAACTCGGTTACAAAACATGATCATCTCATACAATAAAATTTAGCATCATTTCTTGACCATATCACATCACAACATGCCCTGCAAAAACAAGTTAGACGTCCTCTACTTTGTTGTTGCAAGTTTTACGTGGCTGCTATGGGCTTAACCAAGAACCGTTCTTACCTACGCATCAAAAACCACAACAATAGTTTGTCAAGTTGGTGCTGTTTTAACCTTCGCAAGGACCGGGCGTAGCCACACTCGGTTCAACTAAAGTTGGAGAAACTGTCACCCGCAAGCCACCTATGTGCAAAGCACGTCGGGAGAACCGGTCTCGCGTAAGCGTACGCGTAATGTCGGTCCGGGCCGCTTCATCCAACAATACCGCCGAACCAAAGTATGACATGCTTGTAAGCAGTATGACTTATATCGCCCACAACTCACTTGTGTTCTACTCGTGCATATTACATCAATGCATAAAACCTAGGCTCGGATGCCACTGTTAGGGAACGTAGTAATTTCAAAAAATTTCCTACGCTCACGCAAGATCGTGGTGATGCATAGCAACGAGAGGGGAGAGTATGATCTACGTACCCTTGTAGATCGACAACAGAAGCGTTAGGTTGATGTATTCGTACGTCTTCACGGTCCGACCGATCCAAGCACGTTACTCCGGCACCTCCGAGTTCTTGGCACACGTTCAGCTCGATGACGATCCCCGGGCTCCGATCCAGCAAAGCGTCGGGGAGGAGTTCCGTCAGCACGACGGCGTGGTGACGATCTTGATGTTCTACCGTCGCAGGGCTTCGCCTAAGCACCGCTACAATATGACCGAGGTGGAATATGGTGGAGGGGGGCACCGCACACGGCTAAGGAACGATCACGAAGATCAACTTGTGTGTCCATGGGGTGCCCCTTGCCTCAGTATATAAAGGATGGAGGAGGAGGAGGCCGGCCAAGGCTTGGTGCGGCCAGGATGTGGAGTCCTACTAGGACTCCAAGTCCTAGTAGGAGTCCACCAAGAGGGGAGGAAGGGAGAAGGAAGTGGAGGAGAAGGAAAGGTGGCCGGCCCCCTTTTCCCTAGTCCAATTCGGACTAGAGGGGAGGGGGGCGCAGCAGCCCCTTGGCCCTTTCTCCTCTTCCCACTAAAGCCCATCAAGGCCCATTGCTTCTCCCGTAACTACCCGGTACTCCGAAAAATACCCGAATCACTCGGAACCTTTCCGATGTCCGAATATAGTCGTCCAATATATCGATCTTTACGTCTCGACCATTTCGAGACTCCTCGTCATGTCCCCGATCTCATCCGGGACTCCGAACTCCTTCGGTACATCAAAACTCATAAACTCATAATATAACTGTCATCGAAACCTTAAGCGTGCGGACCCTACGGGTTCGAGACAATGTAGACATGACCGAGACACGTCTCCGGTTCAATAACCAATAGCGGAACCTGGATGCCATATTGGCTCCTACATATTCTACGAAGATCTTTATCGGTCAGACCGCATAACAACATACGTTGTTCCCTTTGTCATCGGTATGTTACTTGCCCGAGATTCGATCGTCGGTATCCAATACCTAGTTCAATCTCGTTACCGGCAAGTCTCTTTACTCGTTCGTAATACATCATCCCGCAACTAACTCATTAGTTGCAATGCTTGCAAGGCTTAAGTGATGTGCATTACCGAGAGGGCCCAGAGATACCTCCGACAATCGGAGTGACAAATCCTAATCTCGAAATACGCCAACCCAACATGTACCTTTGGAGACACCTGTAGAGCTCCTTTATAATCACCCAGTTACGTTGTGACGTTTGGTAGCACACAAAGTGTTCCTCCGGCAAACGGGAGTTGCATAATCTCATAGTCATAGGAGCATGTATAAGTCATGAAGAAAGCAATAGCAACATACTAAACGATCGGGTGCTAAGCTAATGGAATGGGTCATGTCAATCAGATCATTCAACTAATGATGTGATCCCGTTAATCAAATAACAACTCTTTGTCCATGGTTAGGAAACATAACCATCTTTGATTAACGAGCTAGTCAAGTAGAGGCATACTAGTGACACTCTGTTTGTCTATGTATTCACACATGTATTATGTTTCCGTTATACAATTCTAGCATGAATAATAAACATTTATCATGAATAAGGAAATAAAATAACTTTATTATTGCCTCTAGGGCATATTTCTCAAGAAATGATGTGATGGACAAGACCCAATCCTAAGCATAGCTCAAAGATCGTGTAGTTCGTTTGCTATAGCTTTTTTGAATGTCAAGTATCATTTCCTTAGACCATGAGATTGTGCAACTCCCGGATACCGTAGGAGTGCTTTGGGTGTGCCAAACGTCACAAGTAACTGGGTGACTATAAAGGTACACTACAGGTATCTCCGAAAGTGTCTGTTGGGTTGGCACGAATCGAGACTGGGATTTGTCACTCCGTATGACGGAGAGGTATCTCTGGGCCCACTCGGTAATGCATCATCATAATGAGCTCAATGTGACCAAGTGGTTGATCACGGGATCATGCATTATGGTACGAGTAAAGTGACTTGCCGGTAACGAGATTAAACGAGGTATTGGGATACCGACGATCGAGTCTCGGGCAAGTAACGTACCGATTGACAAAGGGAATTGTATATGGATTGATTGAATCCTCGACATCGTGGTTCATCCGATGAGATCATCGAGGAGCATGTGGGAGCCAACATGGGTATCCAGATCCCCCTGTTGGTTATTGACCGGAGAGTCGTCTCGGTCATGTCTGCGTGTCTCCCGAACCCGTAGGGTCTACACACTTAAGGTTCGGTGACGCTAGGGTTGTTGAGATATTAGTATATGGTAACCCAAAAGTTGTTCGGAGTCCCGGATGAGATCCCGGACATCACGAGGAGTTCCGGAATGGTCTGGAGGTGAAGATTTATATATAGGAAGTCAAGTTTCGGCCATCGGGAAAGTTTCGGGGATAATTGGTATTGTACCGGGACCACCGGAAGGGTCCCGGGGGTCCACCGGGTGGGGCCACCTATCCCGGAGGGCCCCATGGGCTGAATTGGGAGGGGAACCAGCCCCTAGTGGGCTGGTGCGCCCCCCTTGGGCCTCCCCCTGCGCCTAGGGTTGGAAACCCTAGGGGTGGGGGGCGCCCCACTTGGCTTGGGGGGCAAGCCACCCCCTTGCCCCCCCCTTGGAGATTGGATCTCCTAGGGCCGGCACCCCCCTTAGGGACCCTATATATAGTGGGGGGGGGGGAGGGAGGGCAGCCGCACCGTAGCCCCTGGCGCCTCTGAGGGAGTCCTGGATTAGGGGGTGCCCGGGTAGCCGGACTATACCTTCAGCCGGACTCCAGGACTATGAAGATACAAGATTGAAGACTTCGTCCCGTGTCCGGATGGGACTTTCCTTGGCGTGGAAGGCAAGCTTGGCGATGCGGATATTTAGATCTCCTACTATTGTAACCGACTTTGTGTAACCCTAACCCTCTCCGGTGTCTATATAAACCTGAGGGTTTTAGTCCGTAGAACAACTTCATCATACAACAATCATACCATAGGCTAGCTTTTAGGGTTTAGCCTCCTTGATCTCGTGGTAGATCTACTCTTGTACTACCCATATCATCAATATTAATCAAGCAGGACGTAGGGTTTTACCTCCATCAAGAGGGCCCAAACCTGGGTAAAACATCGTGTTCCTTGCCTCCTGTTACCATCCGGCCTAGACGCACAGTTCGGGACCCCCTACCCGAGATCCACCGATTTTGACACCGACATTGGTGCTTTCATTGAGAGTTCCTCTGTGCCGTTGCAATCAGTAAGGATGCCTCTTTCTGTCTTTAAAGACGACGCCGTTACTAAGGGAGCCTTGGCTATCGGCCAAACTCTCCGGCCAGGCGGTTTTCTCATGACCGCCTGTTCGGCCGTTGCATCGACGGTGACCTCTCGGGTCATCAAAAGCAATCTTCACGTCAGCTCTTTGTCATCGTTATGTTACTTGCCCGAGATTCGATCGTCGGTATCTCAATACCTAGTTTCAATCTCGTTACCGGTAAGTCTCTTTACTCGTTCTGTAATACATCATCCCGCAACTAACTCATTAGTTGCAATGCTTGCAAGGCTTAAGTGATGTGCATTACCGAGAGGGCCCAGAGATACCTGTCCGACAATCGGAGTGACAAATCCTAATCTCGAAATACGCCAACCCAACATCTACCTTTGGAGACACCTGTAGAGCACCTTTATAATCACCCAGTTACGTTGTGATGTTTGGTAGCACACAAAGTGTTCCTCTGGCAAACGGGAGTTGCATAATCTCATAGTCATAGGAACATGTATAAGTCATGAAGAAAGCAATAGCAACATACTAAACGATCGGGTGCTAAGCTAATGGAATGGGTCATGTCAATCAGATCATTCACCTAATGATGTGATCTCGTTAATCAAATAACAACTCCGTGTTTATGGTTAGGAAACATAACCATCTTTGATTAACGAGCTAGTCAAGTAGAGGCATACTAGTGGCACTCTGTTTGTCTATGTATTCACACATGCATTATGTTTCCGGTTAATACAATTCTAGCATGAATAATAAACATTTATCATGATATAAGGAAATATATAATAACTTTATTATTGCCTCTAGGGCATATTTCCTTCACCAGGATTTCTTCTTCTCAGTCAAACTGGTCTTCAATTTTTCTGTTTTAGAGAGACTCAATTGGAGTTTGGAGTTAGCAGTCTTTATCTCTGCCTCTTGATCCGCCAGCCGGGTCTTTGCATCCGTCAATTGAGAGCCCAATTCAGTTAGGGCGGTCTACAAACATGCACACGCGTGTCAAGATTTAACTAAAGGTTATAATGATTGAAGTCCCAAGTGCTTTGCAATGCAATACCACTTGGCACTTGGGGGCTAATGTCTGCCAAAGCAATTTTTTTATGCAAAATGACTCTTCTATGTTTCAAGTCCCAAGTGTTTTACAAACTAACAATGGCTTGCACTTGGGGGCTAATGCATGATATTCAGAAAGTTTTTCAAGATGAGCCGGATCACACTACTTATTTGGACTAATTTACAGTTACGAAGTTAAGTACCGGCTCATTTATGATAAATTGAGCCGACCCTTGGGGACTATAGGTGAAGTTTATACTAATCTATTGGACTTAGGAAAAATCTAAAGACAAGGTATCAACCTATATCATAAGTCTACAGACCATTCAGGTTCATCATAATCTGAAGACTTGGGGGCTGGCAGAGTATATGTAAACCGGAGAACATACCTCATATTTCAGTTGCAATTGCTTGACCATTTCAATTTCCGAGTCATAGATGGAATGCACATGACTAAGATAGTCGGACAGCACGTCACTAACATTCAGGTGAGCGTAGTGAGAGATATCAAACCGTACTTTCTGCCTTTCCAAGGCCTCCTATTTGGTAGAATGCCTGGCGAGCACAATCGGATTACCCGGCTCAACAAATCTGCTGCCAGTGATCAGAACGTCATGGTCAGAAGATGCTGGTGGGTTAGCTGAGCCAGACGGTCTGACGGTGGATGGATCGACAATGGTTTCGTCAGCTGACGGCTCAGGAGGGTCCAATTGAGCACGGATAGCCGAATCATCTGGCGCTTCAGATTGAGTGGGAGAAGTTGATGTTGCTGGTTCAGGTGTAGGATTTTTTGGGTCTTCTGCCGGTTTAATCACCTTGGCTTTCTTGGACTTCGCTTGACCGCTAAGAAAGATTTTTATGAGACAGTTAGTATAATGATGCAGTTTTAAAGATGTAGAGGAAAGATGATTTTCCTTACCCAGGGGCAGTCTTGAAAGCCAGAAATTGAGTTTGGGACGAGTCGCCAGAAGAGCGAGAGACCTCCTGCAAAGGTGAAATAAAGTTAAGAAAATAAGGAAATATATTCATGGATAAAAACAAAGGACAAAGGTGAAAGAAACCTCATTCTGGCGTTTTCGAGGAGTTTTTTGTAAGTCAGAAGGTGGTTCATCATCATCATTAGTCCGAGCCTGACGGTGGCTCTCATGTTGCTACTTTTTCAAAAGAAAATGAGGGTCCAAATAAGCCAAAGGGTGCGAAAACCTTACTTTCCGGGTTACCAGTCAAAGTTTCTGTCTTGGCAAAGGGGCTGAGTCAGAGGAAATAGTTACCTCTTCTTCCACGGCCTGGCTGGCCCCCATGTCGTCCTGGCAATAGTCAGTGTTAATAAGATAGTTGAAAAATTGGCCAAGGGAGTCAAGGGCTACCTCCTACTCAGAAACATCATCCAGCTAGAATATGTCAGATGCAGTCTTCTTCTTCTTGGGTTTCCGGGTCGTTCTCCTGGCGGCTATGGCAGCGGCTCTAGCCTTCTTGGCAGCTTCATGATCATACTTGGCCTTCCAGAAATCATATTTGGCCTATAAGCAAATAAACGGGTTAAGAAGTCATGCAAGTATTTAAACTACTGAGGAAAACACAAAATATAGAAGGAGGTCAAGAAGTTACCTCTGGTGCCGGGTTAAGTTTGCAGAAGGGGTTTAATCCAACCTTACTGTAGTCCTCATATTTGCCATTCACGAGGATGGTAGACATTGCAACAATGTCTTTTTAGTTAATTGTACAGAGCTGTAACGCAGAGAGTCATCTGGGCCTCCGCCATATTTATACATCAACTTGGACCGACGGCTTAGAGGATGACCCGCCATGAGATCCAACAACGGATCAGGTCAACTTCGGTTAAGCCATTTCCCAATAAAGCTTGAATCCTTTTGATAGATGGGACAAGCTTCTTGCGTTCAGCAGTATTAAGTTTGTCAGGGAGCACAAACTTGGAATCAAGACGTTCTGCATGAGGCAGTGGTTTTTCATCAGCTCGTGATGTATCTTGGCAGTAGAACCAGGTTTGGTTCCAACCTTTGGGATGGCTTGGTAAGACCACTAAAGGAAAAACGGCACCCTGTCGGCGTTGAATTGAAATTCCGCCAAGTTCCAAGCTGAGGCTGTTGGTGCACTCATTCTGGCGGTTCAAGTAAAAGTACTCTCTGAAGAGCTCCATAGTCGGTTCTTCTTGAAGATATACCTCACAAAGAACTTGAAATTGCAGATATTGGATATAGAGTTGGGCCCAATATCTTGTGGATGAAGCTTGAAAAAATGCAGAACGTTGAAAGTACATGTAGTCCCCATGTGTGGTTTTGGTAATTGATGACAATCCTAATGGACTAATGTTTGCATTGAGTTATACATTTGAAGGAAAGTTCCATTTCCAATGCATGAAGAATATTGGATAAACTAAAGGATGTTTGTTCCATGGTGATGCAAGAAGGAGATAGAATGGATTTGAAATGAATGCCATATACATATTGTTGTGCATGCATCAAGGCTTATGGGTTGAACCATGATGGATCAAGATATTGGGAGAATGATTAAAGAGAATAATTCTACGTATGCTTGAAGATAGGATCAATATGAGCTCATATGTTGAGTCATGGATTATTATGTCTTGAAGCAAGTAATTCAAGTGAAGAATTCATTGTGCCTCTCAAGATACTATGTTGGAGCATGAGAACGAGAAAATGATGTCCAATATGATATTCAAGGAGAAACTTGATATGGTCATGGTGAATTGAGATATTGGTTATTATGTCTTGAAGAAATGAAGCATAGTGAAGATATCAATAGGGCCTTCAAGACATCAATATTAATCATGCAGCAAAGATAAATGTTGACCAAGATAAAGATCAAAGATTGACCTCTAAGATGGTCAACACACAAGCGCATATCATGTGCCACATGAGATCTTGTGGTATGGTAAGAATTTATCGATTGCGCTTTGTGTACTAACTCATACTATGTGTTGTTTATGTTATGTGGGTTAGGTAATTCTCATGAGCTTGGTGCTTATAAGAAAGCTTGGTGCTCATCAAAGTATGTCATCAAGTAATTAATGCTGATGGACAAGTAAAGATGAATGCAAATCAAAGCTTTTCACATTGTGCATGGGGGAGCTACTTGAAGACTTCTCCAATGTCTTGCCTTCAACTTGAGCCATGAAGAAACATCAATATAAAGCTCAAGTGAAAGGCTCTAGTCAAAGGTATTAGTTCCTTTGGCTTTAGATGTGAGGATCGATGACCATCGAAAAGGATATATGCTCAAGAATGAGTTTTCGGTAGCTATCTAGTATAGTTCTTTTATGATTCTTGAGTTATAGGGATCCCGCACTATTAAGAGGGGATCAAAGGGGTAAGTGATGGATTTGCTCAAGTCAACATCATCTATTTCTATTCTTCTCACATCATATTCCAACATAGGCATATTTCACTCCTATCCAATACAAATACAATATGCCTACATATCTCAAAAGAAAATCTAAAGCCAACTAGGTTCCCCAAAGTATATGTATAACACTTTCATGCTTTGCACCCTCCATTTTGGCTTATCTTGTCTGGTTCTCTATGTGAGGACCTGGAGCTTTTCCATAGCTTCAAAACGAGCCCAAGATCATCAAAATCGGAGTCCGGATGTGAAAGTTATGCATGTTTCAGTTTTGGGGTTCCTGCTATTTTTTTAATGGCCGGACATCCGGGACCGGGTCGCCCCGGATGTCCGGGATCCTCCCAGAAATCCGGCCCGCAAATTCCAGAACCTGTTTTCATGTGTTGGTTGTGCCCGCCGGATGTCCGGCACTTGCCCGGATGTCCTGCTCGGCGCTGTCACTTACTTACAAACGGCTAGTTTTCTAGGCCCTCTATATATATCCCTCTACTAATCCGGTAGAGGGTTGACCACTTGATCCCAAATCGCCCCAAGAACACAAATGGCTCCCTCTCACTTCTCCTACACCAAATCTTAGATCCCGGAGAGATTCATGAGAGTTCTTGAGAGCTTTTCCAATCAAGTGATAGATCCACTCCCTCTCCCTCTCTTGACCAAAGGAATTCGTGATTTGAGCAAGTCTTGAGCATTTCCCCTTTGTTCTTGTTACTCTTGGAGGTTGGAGACTCCTAGGTGATAGGAGTGCTCCGGTGAGGAATCAACTTGTGATTTGTCCCCCGGAAAGTTTGTGAAGGTTTGGAGGCCGCCTCAAGGTCTACCACTAGTGGATGAGAATGGCATTCGTGGTGATATCTCAAGGAGAATAGAGTGAGCCTTCGTGGCGTTGGTGTGCCTTCGTGGTAACATCCACCTCTCTAACTGTCGGATTTCGGGTTCCGGCAGACCCTTAAGGTTTGAACTCTGGGGTGCGCACGGAGATCTTTCCCCTACCGACTCGCGCTTCTATGGCTCGCAAGAAATCTAGGCTGGAAAGAAGAACACACAAAGGACACGAGGTTTATACTAGTTCGGGCCACCGATGTGGTGTAATACCCTACTCCAGTGTGTGGTGTGGTGGATTGCCTCAGGGGCTGATGATGAACAATACAGGGGGAAGAACGGCCTCGCGAGAGGTGTTCTTGAGCTGGTGCAGTGTGTTCTACTCGCTCTGGACCCCCCTCCCTCTATGGTGGCTAGTCCTACTTAAAGAGGCCCTGGTCCTCTTCCCAAAATGTGAGCGGGAAGGGCGCCAAGAATTGGCCATTTTGAAGGGGAACATCTAGTACAAGTTATCCTGACCAAAGGTGGTCTTTGGCTGCCAAAAGCACTAGTGATGACGCCGTCTTGGGCTCCACGGTGACCTCCGTCCTGCCGCTCTGCTGGTCTTGGTCTCGTTGCACCGGAATGGTAACCTTTGCCCGATGCCTTGGACTGTGCTTGTTCCCTTTGCACCGAAGGGGAAACAAGGACACTGCACAGGCCGGTGCCCACCTGGCGCCCGCCTGATCTCGATCGTCATGGCTTGCGTCATGGGCTCCTCGCGAGGTGCCCCTCCCTTGATCTCTCCGCCTCCTCGCGAGCCTGCCTGATGAGGCTGCTCCTGAGGAAGCTTCCTGTCATCCGCCCCGCAGGGCTTGGCCCCTCGTGAGGGTCTTGAGTTTGAGCTGATGAAGCTGGGCCTTACTGGGCCCCCACTCGAGCCACGCCGCAGGCCGCAGGCAGGCAAGTCTGGGGACCCCCGTTCCCAGAACGCCGACAGTAGCCCCCGGGCCCGAGGCGCACCCGGACTGGGCCTAGCAGAGAAGCGAAGGGGCAAGCGCGAAGCGCCACGGGCCCCAATAGCCTGCGGCCTTGGGCGCCGCGTGGCGACAGATTGCACATGGGCGTATGCGCTTCCCCATGACGCCTCGGCAACCGCACGACTTGACAAGTCCCTGCATGCAGAGAAATGGGTCATGATTACCTGCGATCGTGGTGGTCGGCGGTTGGCCTTCTCCAGCTATAAGTACGGGACTGTGCGAGCCTCGTTAGCGTATCCCTTCCTGCTACTCCTTCTCTTCTTCTTGGCTACTCGCCATTCCCATGGCTCTGCCGAAGAGATTCTCGACCGCGGAGAAAGGAAAAGCTCGTCCGATAGGGCCAGACTCCCCACCGACCAAGCGCGGCCGGGGCCGCCCTTGCAAGCACCCCCCGGTCCCCGTAGTGGCTTCCCGTGGCCATGGAGGTGGTTCCCTACGTGGTGGTGAGCGCCCGGTTGCCGATGGGAGGCACGCCATGGCCGCGAGGCCCCCCAGGCCGCGCTTTCGCTCGGCGGAGGTGCTGCCGGAGTTCGTCGTGTGGTCGGCGGACCCGACCAGCACCTGGCTCCAACTCCCCCGTTTCTTCGTAGGTGAACTGCCGGCCGGTGCTCGGGGCGGCCTCTGGCTTCAGGCAGATGGTTGCTGCAGCAGGGCCTCCTGGGCTTCGCTGGAGGTCTCCGCTTCTGGGAATGCGGTCCTGACCCGCGGCTGGCAAATGTTTGCCCGTGGGCGCGGCCTGAGCCGGCGGTGCACCCTGCACTTCAAATTCGACGGCGATGCCACCCTCTACATGAGGTTGTTCGGGGAAGACGGTCGCCGCGCTGGGTGCTGCCCCGAAGACGATGACCGCGGCCACCTGCCCAGCACCGTTGCTGACCAGGATGAAGACGGCGGCAGGCGTGTAGGCGGCGGCGCTCGGGGCTCGCCAAGCTCCGGCGACTCTTTCTCAGGCAGCAGCTCCTCCAGCGGTGGCCGCGACCAGCCCCCGCGCCGTCGCGCCCGCCTGGGTGAAGGTAGCGGGTCAGCCCGCCGTCGCGCCCCGGTGAAGCAAGAGGAGGGATCCGCCTGAGCCCCCAAAGGCAGCTCGAGCTTTCGCCGCAAGTTGGTGCCGAGCAAGTCGTGCCCATTTTGTTTTTCTTCTTTCCCTGTGCAGAAAAAGAAGGTAGTATAGGGCCCTATGGGGGCGTGTCAGAACTGTTGCTGTTAATCATCGTGCTGCTTCCGCTATTTCTGCGCCGCGTGCCCATGTGCGGGAATTATTTAGCTCAGTGGGGCTTGACGCGGTCCTCGCCTCCCGAGGCTGAGGCCTCGCCGCGCGCTTCATGTCCTGCAAGGATTAGCAGGAGGAGTAGCCTTCGGTCTGGTTGTGGGGGCAATCGGCCTAGGTCCTGCGCTCGTGTTGCGATGCCCATGGGGCACGGACTGGGAGGGGTGCTCCCGCAGCGGACTCGGACAGGAAAGCTTCAAATGATCGGGGCAGAAAACACTCGCGAGGGCGCCCGCGAACCTCCCTCGCGAGATTTGCGAAAGAAAACGAGGCAAGTGAGTGAAAAAGATAAAGAGTCACAAGCCTAGGACGGCAACAGCTCCAGTAAAACTTCAAACAGGAACGAACAAGCCAACTGCAGAAAGCAAATGAAAAAGCCGCGTCCGGCACCTATTCTATTCTTCGACGTCTTCTCACCAACGCGGAGCTAAGTGCCGCCACTGGGCGTGGGCGGGAGCCCCCGAGGCCTGAGGGCGGCACTCCGGAGACTCCGGGGCGTGTACAGCCCCACTCATTATTACGTGAGAGTGTCACAGGTGGCGAGCTTCACAGGCATTGGCCTTCTTCACAGGCACTGGGCCTTTCCCAAAACGCGGCAGCTTCACAGGCATTGGCCTTCTTCACAGGCACCAGGCCTTTCCCAAAATGCGGCAGCTTCATAGGCATTGGCCTTCTTCACAGGCACCGGGCCTTTCCTAAAATGCGACAGCTTCACAGGCATTGGCCTTCTTCACAGGCACCGGGACTTTCCATAGGCGCTAGGCCTCGCTCAGGGATAGAACCTCCGGAGATGTTGAATGTTCCACGCGTTCTGGACGGGTACCCCCTCCGGGGTCTCCAAGCACGCGGAGCCAGGCCTGGAAACATGAATAACCTTGAATGGGCCCTCCAACATGGGAGAGAGCTTGTGCAGCCCCTCCCTGGAGAGAACCCGTCTGAGCACGAGGTCCCCTACCTCAAGAGTTCTGGGGCGGATGTTGTGGCAGTGGTATCGCCGTAGCGCCTGTTGATACCTTGCCGCTCGTAGCGCGGCTTCTCAACGGCGTTCCTCCCCCAGCACGAGATCCGTCCCCCGCATGGCGTCCTGCTGTGTCTCGTCAAACGCCAGGACCCGCGCGGAGCGACGCCTGGCCTCGTGAGGGAGGACAACCTCTGCTCCATAGACGAGGAAGAACGGGGTCTCGCCAGTCGGCTTGGCTGCGGTTGTGTGGATAGACCACAACACGGACTGGAGCTCGTCGTACCAGCCCCTGCCGCAAGCCTCCAGCTTCTTCTTGAAGGTCCTGGCTTTGAGGCCCCTTAGGACCTCCGCGTTGGCTCGCTCGGCCTGGCCATTGCTCCGGGGGTGTGCCACCGAGGCGTACCATATCTACGTTCCAAGGTTAGCACAGTACGTTTTGAAGAGATTACTTGTGAATTGCGAACTGCTGTCGGTGATGATGCGGTTAGGCACCCCAAACCGACTCACGAGACCCTTAATGAACTTGACTGCGGAGCCTGCTGGGATGGTGCGGACAGCTTCAACCTCAGCCCACTTGGTGAACTTGTCCACAGAGACGTAGAGGTAGCGATAGCCCCCTGGCGCCTGAGGGAACGGGCCCAGAATGTCTAGCCCCCATACTGCGAACGGCCACGAGAGGGGTATAGTCTATAGACCCCCGCCGGCTGATGGATCTGCCTAGAGTGGAACTGGCAGGCCTCGCAAGCCTTCACCAGCTCAACGGCGTTGCTGAGTGCTGTGGGCTAGTAGAATCCACTGCGGAACGCCTTGCCGACGAGGGTTCGCGACGATGAGTGGTGCCCACAGTCTCTACCGTGTATGTCTGCCAGCAGCTCCTTGCCTTGCTCTCTGGAGATGCAACGTAGGGACACGTCATTCGGTCGCTTCCGGTAGAGCTCCCCATCCTTGATGCAGTAAGCCGTGGCCTGCCGCGCTACACGCTCTGCCTCCTCCTCGCTCTCCGGTAGGGTCCCTTGCATCAAGTAGTTCTTGAGCTCTGCGATCCAACACCCTTCCTGAGGCTCTAACGCCAGGAGCAGGCATGCCCCTGAAGCCGGGCCGCAGGCCGGAGCCCTGAGGTAGGCGGCTGAGGGAGCTCCTCCCTTGGTTGCGCCGTGCTCGATAGTGACGGTGCTGCCGAGGGTTTGAAGAGCCGCTCCTCGAAGACGCCAGGCTCCTGAGGCAGCCGCCTGGATGCCCTCTTGGCAATGTCATCAGCCTCTTAATTGGTGCCGCAAGGCACATGCTGCAACTCCAGCCCCCAGAACTGCTTCTCCATCTTGCGAACCTCAGCGAGGTAGGCTTCCATGTGCTCATCCTTTGGTTCGTATATCTTGTTGGAGAAGTTGACGAGGAGCTGCGAATCGCCCTTGATGATGAGGCACTTTACCCATAAGGCGATTGCGGCTTTCAAGCCTGCTATCAGGCCTTCGTACTCTACTATGTTGTTGGAGACCTTTTCTCCGTGCTGGAAACAGAGTTGCACGGCGTAGTAGAGTTTGTCCTGGGTAGGGGATACGAGCATTGCGCCAGCTCCCGCGCTGTGTCGGGAGAATGCCCCATCGAAGTACATGACCCAGCCGTCTGGTGCCTCACTTCCCGGGGAAATTGATCGGTCCTCGCCTGCCTCGAGACCCGGTGCTTCTGCCCATTCTGCCACGAAATCCGCAAGTGCGGCTCCCTTGATGACTTTGGTCGTACTGAATTCTAGCTGAAATGCCTGTAGTTCAATGTTCCATTCAGCGACTCTTCCAGCTGAGTTAGGGCTCCTGAGTACCCTTTCCAAGGGGTATGCTGAGACGACTTTGATGGGATGGCCTTGGAAATAGTGCCGCAACTTGCGCGAGGCGACTAATAGCGCGAGGAGGAGTTTTTGAGGCATGGGGTACCGCGCCCTTGCGTCCCGTAGCACCGTGCTGACGAAGTACACGGGATGCTCGACGAGGTTGAGGGTTCTGGTGCAGCTTGCATCCTCCAGAGGTCGAGGCGTCTCCTGAGATGGTGGAGCCCCCAGTGCTTGGTCGCTTGGAGAGGCCTCTCCTGCCCCGGGTGCATTCTCCTACTGCGGCTGTTCCCCTCCGGCTGCGGTCGTGGTCTGCGCGAGGCCCTCTTGGCTTTGCTTTGCTTCAGCCTGGACGGTTGCTGCGGCCTTAGTCCGGCGCTCCTCCCTGACCGCCACCAAGGCTGCGAGAGCGGAGTAGGGGGTGGCCGCAAGGTAGAGCACCAGGGGCTCTCATGGATGCGGAGCTACCATCACTGATGGACTGGTAAGGTACCTCTTGAGATCTTGGAATGCCTTGTCGGCCTCTTCAGTCCATTCGAAGGGGCCCTTCTTCTTCATCAGCTTGAAGAAGGGCAGTGCTCGTTCCCCCAGCTTGGAGATGAAGCGCCCTAGCGCGGTTACACGCCCGGTGAGCTTCTACATCCCTCTGAGGGTCCTTGGCGGGCTCATGTCTTTGACTGCTTTGACCTTCTCCGGGTTGGCCTCGATGCCCCTATGGGACACGAGAAAACCTCGGAGCTTGCCCGAGGGGATCCCAAACACGCACTTCTCCGGGTTGAGCCGTAGGTCCACTTTGTTGAGGCTCGCAAAGGTTTCTTCCAGGTCTTGTATCAGGGTTTTTGCCTCCCGGGACTTCACCACAATGTCGTCGACGTAAGCTTCAGCGTTCCTCCCGAGCTGCCGGCCTAAGGCGATGTGCATCAGCCGCTGAAAGGTTGCGCCTGCGTTGCGCAACCCAAATGGAATGCACGTGTAGCAGTACACTCCACATGGGGCCAGGAAAGCCGTTTTTCCACGTCTTGTACCGCCATCTTGATCTGGTGATAGCCCGAGAAGGCATCTAGGAAGCACAATAGGTCACACTCTGCGGTAGAGTCGACTATCTGGTCAATGCGGGGGAGCGGAAATGGATCCTGTGGGCAGGCTTTGTTGAGGTTGGTGAAGTCGACACACATGCGTTCCTTTCCTCCCTTTTTTGGCACAATGACCGGATTAGCTAGCCAATCAGGGTAGCGGACCTCGCGGATAAATCCTGCCGCTTCTAGCTTCCGGGTCTCTTGAACGATGAAAGCTTGTTTCTCAGTGGACTGTCGCCTCACCTTCTCCTTCACGGGGCGCACGTTGGGGCACACGTTGAGGTGATGCTCAATCAGGTTCCCATGCGAACACCTTCTTGTTCGCACGCAGGAACCTCACCAGGGCCTTCTCCTGCTCGGGCTCGAGGTTGGCTCCTATGGTGAAGGTAGCATCAGTGGACCCGTCCTCGTCGACCGGTACCTGCTTGGTTTCCGCCTTGTCTTGGGTGAACAGCTGCTTCTTTTTAGCTGGCGCAATCCCCTTGGGCTCAAGGGTGTTGGTGCTAGTGGGCTGCGCCATCGCGGCTGCCCTGAAAGCAAGCTTGAGCGCCTGTAGAGCATCCCTTGTGTCTCCTGACACGGTAAGGACGCCGTTGCTCCCGGGCATCTTCATGAGGTTGTACACCGGGTGAGTTGCTGCCATGAACCGGGCCAAGGCCGGATAGCCGAGGATGGCGTTGTAGGGGAGGCCGATGGGGGCGATGTCAAAGTCGATCAGCTCTGTGCGGAAGTTGTCGTGGGTGTCGAAGGTCACTGGGAGGCGGATCTGTCCCAAGGAGGCGGTGGAACCGACTCCGACACCCGAGAAAGGCCTGCTAGGCAGAAGCCAGTCTAGCGGCACGTGGAGGAGGCTAAAGGCCTCCACCGAGAGCACGTTGAGG
The DNA here is from genome assembly GCF_003073215.2 of Triticum urartu. Classification (NCBI taxonomy): domain Eukaryota; kingdom Viridiplantae; phylum Streptophyta; class Magnoliopsida; order Poales; family Poaceae; genus Triticum; species Triticum urartu. The sequence goes on from NC_053027.1 coordinate 453,132,756, forward strand.
TCGGCACCGCCGTCGATGAGGGTCCTGGTGACGACCACCTAGCAGATGGTGGGGGTGCACAGCATCGGGAGCGCGCCCGAACCAATGGGGTTGAAGGGGTGATCATCCGAGTCGAAGGTTAGGTCGGCCTCGGGCGCCACCCAGCCCGGGGGGCTTCTCGATGCTTGGAGGCGGTGTTGATCTGGCGGGTGAACGGCTTGACGTGGTGGCTCGAGGGTGGTGCCTGTGAGCCACCCAGGAGAGCTGCGACGACGGGCGGCACTGGTGCGGCATAACGGGTGAGGAAGAGGTCGCGTAGCTCCTCCCAGGAGGTCATAGAAGCCGTCGGCAGGTGGAGGAGCCACGCGCGCGGGTCACCGGCGAGGGCCATGGGAAACCAGTTGGCAATCACCCGGTCGTCGCCCCCGGCTTTGAGGACGGCCTCCTCATACGCCAGCAGGAAAACCAGCGGATCCGTCGCGCCGTTGTAGCGCGGCGGCATCTCAGGCTTGAACTTGTGCGGCCACTGCACCTGTCGTAAGGTGGGGGCCAAGGCTCGGAGCCCCCCCAGCCCCAGTGCCGGCATTGGTGGCCGAAGCGCGATGTTGGTGGAGAGTGGGTCGTCGAGAGGGAGAACTCCGGCACACCCCTACCTGGCGCGCCAAATGTTGGATTTCAGGTTCCGACAGACCCTTAAGGTTCGAACTCTGGGGTGCACACAAAGATCTTTCCCCTACCGAATCACGCTTCTATGGCTCGCAAGAAATGTAGGCTGGAAAGAAGAACACACAAAGGACATGAGGTTTATACTGGTTCGGGCCACCGATGTGGTGTAATACCCTACTCCAATGTGTGGTGTGGTGGATTGCCTCAGGGGCTGATGATGAACAATACAGGGGGAAGAACGGCCTCGCAAGAGGTGTTCTTGAGCTGGTGCGGTGTGTTCTACTCGGTCTGGATCCCCCTCCCTCTATGGTGGCTAGTCCTACTTATAGAGGCCCTGGTCCTCTTCCCAAAATGTGAGCGGGAAGGGCGCCAACAATTGGCCATTTTGAAGGGGAACATCTAGTACAAGTTATCCTGACCAAAGGTGGTCTTCGGCTGCCAAAAGCACTGGTGATGACGCCGTCTTGGGCTCCACGGTGACCTCCATCCTGCCGCTCTGCTGGTCTTGGTCTCGTTGCACCGGAATGGTAACCTTTGCCCGATGCCCTGGACTGTGCTTGTTCCCTTTGCACCGAAGGGGAAACAAGGACACTACACAGGCCGGTGCCCGCCTGATCTCGATCGTCATGGCTTGCGTCACGGGCTCCTCGCGAGGTGCCCCTGCCTTGATCTCTCTGCCTCCTCATGAGCCCGCCTGATGAGGCTGCTCCTGAGGAAGCTTCCTGTCGTCCGCCCCGCAGGGCTTGGCCCCTCGCGAGGGTCTTGAGTTTGAGCTGATGAAGCTGGGCCGCACTGGGCCCCCACTCGAGCCACGCCGCAGGCCGCAGGTAGGCAAGTCTGGGGACCCCCGTTCCCAGAACGCCGACTAGCTTCCCTCCAAGGAAGTGAACATCGGGATACATCCTCGTCTTCGTGACTTTGGTTATCCCTAACCCTAACTCCTTACTTGTGGTTTACTTTGGTCACTTTACCGTGCATTCACTATATCTTGTTGTCCTCATTATATTGTGTTGGCCATTCCCTTGAAGAGATTATTTAGGCCTACACTTTATATTCGCAATTCATACTTTCTACTATTGTTCTATCTTATGCTTAGTGTGAATTGCTAGCTTGTAACATTCATTTCCATATCTTGTGACATAACTTGTGTAAGCTTGTAGTGCTTACTTGAGTTTGCTTGTATCATTCAATTCCATATATTGTGATACAATTTGTGTAAGCTTGTATTGCTTACTTGTGGTTGTGTGTATTATTCATTTCCATATCTCGTGATATACATTGAGTAAGTTTGTGTGACTTACTTGTGCTTACTCATATCCTCGTTGTTCTCATCTTGTTTATCCTAAGTTGTTGGTGCACTTAGTGAGCCTAGTATATTTAGGATTTGTGCTTGAAAAGTACCCGCTTAGTTTATTTCCGCATTAGGATATAGAAAAATCCGTAAAAGATTTTAAAACGCCTATTCACCCCCCTCTAGGCGACATCGTGGTCCTTTCAATTGGTATTAGAGCTTGGTCTCTCCTTATTAGGCTTCACCGCCTAGAGAGTAACAATGTCGACTAGTGAACTAGTGCACGATGACACATTTTGTTTTAATGGCACAAATTATATTATGTGGAGATTACACATGATTTGTCACTTTCGGGCCATGGGTCCAAATGCTTTGCGGATTGTTGTTGTAGGGGATTCAAATCTAAAGGATGGACAATCTCCATCACTTGAGGATATGCATCTTGATAGTCAAGTTTTGAGTGCCATTCACCAAGCTATATCCTTCGAAGTGTTTAAGGAAATCTTGACTTGCAAGTCGGCTCATGACGCTTGGACCAAACTTGAAGATACATATGGTGGGTCCAATCTTGATGAAGACAATATTCTTTTCGGGGAGTTAATGGAGGATTTCTCCACATTTTTAAATCATGAAGAACTCTATATTGCTTCCACCTCCAATTACTTGGACACTTCAATATCTTCCACTTCACTGTCATGTGGCGTGCCACAAGGTAATGACAAGGTGAGTGAAGAAATATCTTGTGATGATGGTGGTAAGCTCATTTCTGATGATATGCTTGATCTCCCATGTTGCCATGATAGAAATGATTTGGTTTCCTCTAGTTGTTCTATGACTAGCCATGTAGAGGAAATCAAGAAAGATGAGGCATGCTTGATTGATGAAGAACCCTCTTCTCCAAAAGAATCATCATCACCCCCTTTGTTCACATGTGCCTCATGGCAAGAGGTAATGACGAGGTATCATCTTCTCTTAGTGATAATGATGATAGTTGTAATGAGGATGATGATGATGACTTGACTCAAAATCTCTATGAGATTGGAAAAACTCTTCATAGAGCTAAAGATAACACTTATAAAAGGTTCCAAGATGTTCTTGCTTGCTTTCAAAAACGTAATGACTTATTTCTTAACGAGCAAGCGAAAAGTGAACAGCTTGAACATGAACTTGCTAAGGCTCATCAATGTCTTAGTGACTTGAGGTCTTTAAAAGAAGAGATTGAAGTTACTCATTGTAAACTCAAAGAGGATTTTGAGCACCTTGACCTTAGCTACAAGAATGTCAAAGGAGAGCTCACCAAACTCTCTAAGTCTCATGAGGAACTTCAAGCTACTCATGCAGAGTCTCTAGTTTCTACATGCTCCTCGCATATTGATAATGATGATTGTGCTACTAACTCTATCTTGTGTGAAGCACCGATGTTGAAAGAAATGTTGAGCTAAGGACTCAACTTGATTTTCTAACTAGCAATTATGGGAAATTGGAAGAAAGTTATGAAAAGCTCTCGGGCACTCATGAGGATCTTCTAATCTCTCATGATGGGCTAAAGTTAGCTCATGAGGCTATGTTCACGAAGGTAAAATCGTGTGAGTCTCATGTGGATATTAGCACATCTTCTACTCAAAATGCCTTATTTCCATGTGCTAGTCCTTGCAATTCCTCTCTACATGACATTGATACACCTCATGATGAATTTCTTACCTTGTCTTGTTGCTCTAACCATGAAGTTTCTACTTCCACTAGTCCTCTTGTTTCTAGTCTTGAAACTAACCATGTAGAGGAAATTAATGAGCTCAAGGCCCAAGTTACTAGTTTGAAGAAAGACTTGGAAAAGTGCGATGATGGACATAGTTTTCACTCCAACAAGAAGAAATCCATGAACAAGAAAAGGGGGCAAGACCAAGCCAAGAACGAGTCCAACATTTCTTGCTTTAAGTGCAAAAAGGTTGGACATCACGTGAGATCTTGTCCATTGAAGAAAAGGGCTTATAAAGGGAAGCTACATGGGAAGCGGCTTCAAGCTCAATCTCAAGTTCAACCTCAAGTTGAAGAACGGCCACTATCCATGATGAAACATGTTATTACTTCCCAAGTTGAGAAATTAAAGAAGAAGAGAAGGAGGAGTACATGTTGCTATATTTGCCGTAAGAAGGGACACATAGCTTCATCATGTCCCAACGGTAACATCTCTAAGCCTCCAATTATCAATGATCATTATTCACTTAGGAAGGATATTGATGGTAATATGTTTGCCAAGTATGTTGGTGCCCAAAGTGGTTTGAAAGTGGATAATACCGTTTGGGTTGCTAAGCCTATTGTTACTAACTTCTTAGGACCCAACGTGGTTGGGGACCATCGAGCTCAAACTTGATCAATAGGTGTGTGGAGGGCATTGGAGACTTGGCTAGTTCATGAATAAAAATTATTCTCACCATTCATTATGGTTCAAACCAAGTCAAATGAATTATCATCATATTTGTGATTCCAATGCTCCTTGTGGCGGTAACTTGTATTTATATTGTCTACATTGAAAGTTACTAGCCCCATGCATGTTTAAGTTTTGTACCTAGCATATGTTTGTATATGTTGTGTCTCCTAATATGTTTGATTTGTGTTATCTAGCATGTGTAGGTTGCAATGCACGTCATATATTTGTGTGTGTAGTCTCGAGCCTTCATTGCATTTTAGTTGCATCTTATTGGGCTCTTTTGAGATATTAATGGATCACCACATTATGGGGGGAGTGAATTGCTTTGTGCATATCACAATCCTTGCTAAATGTGAACAATTATGGGATGCCACCTATAATATATTTGAGATTATCTTATATCTTTGTGGCATGCAATGCCTTGTTTATATATGGCATTCTTTTGCGATTTTTCCCATGGTTATCTTCAAAATCATATTCGGAAAATCATTTGATTAAAGATACTCCAATTGTTGATTTGCATGATGATCTATCTAATTGGAATGCTAATAATATACTATCCAAGCATTGTGTTTATTTCTGAACTCTCATGTTATGCTTGTATTAGTATAGATGATCATGTACTTATGTGGATTCTATGTCGAATGATAACTCGAAATGCCATTTGCTCGAGTTCATCGTATTGGTTTGTATGGAGTTATGGGAGTTTGTCATCTCATTGTCTACAGTATCCTATATCTACTTGAGTGAGATATTCCTATGAGTATGTGTGCAATGCATATCTTATATGCTCATTGGTTTTCCTTTGTGCATATGTTGAACTTTGTGTGCTATCATATGTTGATTTGTCGCTTTGATTTATTTTGGACAACATGAATGACTAGTGATGTTATTGGAAGTATTAATGGTTATGCGTTCATTTTTCCATTTTGTATCTCCCTGGATTTTGGTAGGCATGTGCATGCATAGTTACTATGTGTAAATTCGCATGCCTTGTTTGCTTTATTTGATCCCATATATATATATGGTAAATCCATCAAATTCTTAATAGCTAAGATGTGCATGAAATTCAAAATCATATCGATATGCACATACTTAAGTGGTTTTACCCTATGTGTTGTAGTTATGCTAACTACTTCAGACACAATAAATTTGGGGACCATATTGTACTTAAAATGTTTTAGGTACATTTGAGAAGCATTGGGTGATTGGCTTATTCATCAAGGTGGTGGCACTATGAGGAAATTAGAGCCAATCTTGGACATTTTATTGATCTACGACTCATACCAATGCTATCTCAGTAACAAGTATTTACTTCATGCCTATATATAGAAAGGGGGTCAACCTTGTGTAGGTTGCATCATGGCATGAATTTATTAACTCATTCCGGTGATACTTGTTTCCTCTCTCAAAGCATCCCAACAATGATCTCTTGTTGCTAGTTTTGATGTGTTTGATGGTTGTGTGTTTGGAGTTCATTAATATACAATAAGATAATATTAAGCCATGTGCTATGCTTTCAAGCAAAGATCTCATTGGTATATTTTATAACTCCCATTTGGATATCTTATTCTTTCCTTTTGTAATTGTTTCATGTGTACATCCTTCTTTGTGGATATATATATGTCATTTACCTAGAATCTTATGCACGTGAGAGAAGTTACATCTCTAGTTGATATACCTATTCTTTCATGTCCATCGTTTCACTCTCCTTTTATATCTTTGGTGGCTCCGTGGAAGCATTCGTTGTATGAGTGTGTGTCTTACCTCTTTGCATCTTAGTCCACTCATGTTTGGTGAAGTTTGTTGTCCTCATGCTTGTCTTGACAAGCCTATTATTTCCTATCTTCACCATGGGTTGTCACAAGCTTTGATTTTTAATTTGCTATTAGTGAGCTTGTGAAACCCATTTGCTTGATGTGTGTGTCACCTGCTTAAGTTCGTGCGTGTGGGAAGGACATGTCTGGAACCTTGAATCTCATTTACTCAAGACTATGTTGATGCTTAATTCTCATCCTTATATTAGTCTTCTCAAGTGCTTTGATGTGACTCACACACATTGTTTTAGTTGTGCCTATTATTAGGTTGCCTCATTTACATGTTGCTCAACCACATGTTTGTTACAATTGCTAGGCTTCTTTTGTTACCTATGCTTGCTTGCAATTTCTTTGTGTTCCTATTGATTTTGGGGGAGTGATTATCCTATTTTGTGGACTTGTATCCAAATAAAAAATCTAAATAGTGCACAAATCATGGGGAGCTTCTCTATTTTCCTTAGAACACTCCTTTGCTCAAATCATAATATTCTTTTATCCTTCTGGCTCGTCAGATCTTTTGATCTTGCGTCACTTTGTGTTATGCAAATGAGATCAATTTATTAATACTTTGTGCAATGTGCCTTGCTCTTATGCTAGGCTTGAAGTTGTATAATAGTGGATTCACCCGTGGATATCATGTTCTTATCAATTACAACCTTTTTTGTGTATACGGGTTTCTTTGTGGATACATATCATGATTATTATTGGCCACTTAGAAAGTTTTATACATAAGAAAGTTCATATATTTCCTTGATATCATTTATTCCTTGCCATCCACTTTGTGTGGTGTGGCTTCGGTAAGAGGTTGTGTCGTGAGTGCTTATATGCATTGCATATATCCTTGCGCACTCATGTGTTTTGGATGTATTTTGGACCATACTTGACATGATGATCACATTGGATATTCCTATTTTATCTTGTCCAAAATATGTTCTTTGGATCTTTTGTATATTTCCTCCCATGTTTAATCTTATTTTCATATCATACTATCTTGTTGCATTCTAGATCCTAAATATGGGTTGAGCTCCTCAAATTTTTCATCATTGAATATGTGCATTTGATTTCACTCACATTTTTGCGATATGCACACATTAAGGAGGAACTCATACTATATTAGTCATCTAGATTTTTTCATCCATTTTGGCATTTGTTGCCAATGGGGGAGAAGTTTAGAGGGTTTAAGATAAGTATTTTTGTAAGTGCTTGTTGTCACTCATGCTTATATACCCTGGTTATATATGTTTGTTGCGTGAATGAATATATAGAGAAAACTCCACCTAGTGTATGCCAACCAATATATGCAAGGAAATCCAAAGTTCATTCACACATGCATATATTGTGGGGGAGCTTGCTCTATATATTGTGGTTCCACTAACATCAAATACTTGTGTAGTGTTTCGATGTTAGTACACTAAGCGTGATAAACTCAAGTATCTTTGTGACACTTGATTCTATCAATACTATCTCAAGTATACAATTTATCCTCCGGTAAATTGCATACTTGTGTTAAAATTCATCATATAAACCCTCTTGCTGAGAGTTTCGATGTTAGTACACTAAGCCTGATAAACTCAAGTATCTTTGTGACAATTGATTCTATCAATACTATCTCAAGTATACAATTTATCCTCCGGTAAATTGCATACTTGTGTTAAAATTCATTATATAAACTCTCTTGTTGAGATTGTCATCAATTACCAAAATGGGGGAGATTGAAAGTACATGTAGTCCCCATGTGTGGTTTTGGTAATTGATGACAATCCTAATGGACTAATGTTTGCATTGAGTTATACATTTGAAGGAAAGTTCCATTTACAATGCATGAAGAATATTGGATGAACTAAAGGATGTTTGTTCCATGGTGATGCAAGAAGGAGATAGAATGGATTCAAAATGAATGCCATATACATATTGTTGTGCATGCATCAAGGCTTATGGGTTGAACCATGATGGATCAAGATATTGGGAGAATGATTAAAGAGAATAATTCTACATATGCTTGAAGATAGGATCAATATGAGCTCATATGTTGAGTCATGGATTATTATGTCTTGAAGCAAGTAATTCAAGTGAAGAATTCATTGTGCCTCTCAAGATACTATGTTGGAGCATGAGAACGAGAAAATGATGTCCAATATGATATTCAAGGAGAAACTTGATATGGTCATGGTGAATTGAGATATTGGTTATTATGTCTTGAAGAAATGAAGCATAGTGAAGAATGCAATAGGGCCTTCAAGACATCAATATTAATCATGCAGCAAAGATAAATGTTGACCAGGATAAAGATCAAAGTATGACATCTAAGATGGTCAACACACAAGCGCATATCATGTGCCACATGAGATCTTGTGGTATGGTAAGAATTTATCGATTGCGCTTTGTGTACTAACCCATACTATGTGTTGTTTATGTTATGTGGGTTAGGTAATTCTCATGAGCTTGGTGCTTATAAGAAAGCTTGGTGCTCATCAAAGTATGTCATCAAGTAATTAATGCTGATGGACAAGTAAAGATGAATGCAAAGCAAAGCTTTCCACATTGTGCATAGGGGAGCTACTTGAAGACTTCTCCAATGTCTTGCCTTCAACTTGAGCCATGAATAAACATCAATATAAAGCTCAAGTGAAAGGCTCTAGTCAAAGGTATTAGTTCCTTTGGCTTTAGATGTGAGGATCGATGACCATCGAAAAGGATATATGCTCAAGAATGAGTTTCCGGTAGCTATCTAGTATAGTTCTTTTATGATTCTTGAGTTATAGGGATCCCACACTATTAAGAGCTGATCAAAGGGGTAAGTGCTGGATTTTCTCAAGTCAACATCATCTATTTCTATTCTTCTCACATCATATTCCAACATAGGCATATTTCACTCCTATCCAATACAAATACAATATGCCTACATATCTCAAAAGAAAATCTAAAGCCAACTAGGTTCCCCAAAGTATATGTATAACCCTTGCATGCTTTGCACCCTCCATTTTGGCTTATCTTGGGTGGTTCTCTATGTGAGGACCTGGAGCTTTTCCATAGCTTCAAAACGAGCCCAAGATCATCAAAATCGGAGTCCGGATGTGAAAGTTATGCATGTTTCAGTTTTGGGGTTCCTGCTGTTTTTTTAATGGCCAGACATCCGGGACTTGGCCGGATGTCCGGGCTTCCGGGTCGCCCCGGATGTCCGGGATCCTCCCGGAAATCTGGCCCGCAAATTCCAGAACCTGTTTTCATATGTTGGTTGTCCCCGATGTCCGGCACTTGCCCGGATGTCCGGCCCGGCGCTGTCAGTTACTCACAAACGGCTAGTTTTCTAGGCCCTCTATATATATCCCTCTACTAATCCGGTAGAGGGTTGACCACTTGATCCCAAATCGCCCCAAGAACACAAGTGGCTCCCTCTCACTTCTCCCACACCAAATCTTAGATCCCGGAGAGATTCGTGAGAGTTCTTGATAGTTTTTCCAATCAAGTGATAGATCCACTCCCTCTCCCTCTCTTGACCAAAGGAATTCGTGATTTGAGCAAGTCTTGAGCATTTCCCCTTTGTTCTTGTTACTCTTGGAGGTTGGAGACTCCTAGGTGGTAGGAGTGCTCCGGTGAGGAATCAACTTGTGATTTGTCCCCCGGAAAGTTTGTGAAGGTTTGGAGGCCGCCTCAAGGTCTACCACTAGTGGATGAGAATGGCCTTCGTGGTGATATCTCAAGGAGAATAGAGTGAGCCTTCGTGGCATTGTGTGCCTTCGTGGTAACATCCACCTCTCTAACGGTGACTAGCTTCCCTCCAAGGAAGTGAACATTGGGATACATCCTCGTCTTCGTGACTTTGGTTATCCCTAATCCTAACTCCTTACTTGTGGTTTACTTTGGTCACTTGATCGTGCATTCACTATATCTTGTTGTCCTCATTATATTGTGTTGGCCATTCCCTTGAAGAGATTATTTAGGCCTACACTTTATATTTGCAATTCATACTTTCTAGTATTGTTCTATCTTATGCTTAGTGTGAATTGCTAGCTTGTAACATTCATTTCCATATCTTGTGACATAACTTGTGTAAGCTTGTAGTGCTTACTTGAGTTTGCCTGTATCATTCAATTCCATATATTGTGATACAATTTGTGTAAGCTTGTATTGCTTACTTGTGGTTGTGTGTATTATTGATTTCCATATCTCGTGATATACATTAAGTAAGTTTGTGTGACTTACTTGTGCTTACTCATATCCTCGTTGTTCTCATCTTGTTTATCCTAAATTGCTGGTGCACTTAGTGAGCCTAGTATATTTAGGATTTGTTCTTGAAAAGTATCCGCTTAGTTTATTTCCGCATTAGGATATAGCCAAATCCGTAAAAGATTTTAAAACGCCTATTCACCCCCCTCTGGGCGACATCGTGGTCCTTTCAAACATCTCGGAAGAATTTTGAGCCGGGTGGTGAGAAGCCCCGGTTCATGTGATCAGCGAAAACGATAACTTCACCGTCTTTGGGCTGAGGCCGTTCTTCGTCCGGGTCAGGAGCACGATAAGACATAATGTTTTTCTCTGGCAAAAATCCAATGGTGGCAAATTCTTTCAAGGTATCCTCAGTAACTGTGGAAGGGACCCAGTTGCAGACTGTTGGCGCTTTTGACGACATGATGAAGAAAGGGCAAGCTGAAAAGAAAGCAATTTGCCGGTTCAATTTATTGGCGGAGTTACAGGTTCATGATTATAATACAGATGAGTAATGGCGGCTTAAGTAAGGGCTAATGACATGTAAAGGAAAAATGAGTCAGGGTCATAAGCCGCCATGACTGAAAATATTCAAAGGTTGCTTGAGTCAGAATTGGCTAAGTGTTGAGACAAACAAGTTTCCCAAGATGTGGCTATTATTTTGGATCAAAATGGTTCAGAAAAGAAAAATAAAGTTAGACCTAAAAAAAGAGCACAGAGGAGTTCGTCAGTTTTAAGGAGGCATTTGTACAAGAGAAGGGGATCTGCTAGCGTCTAAAATGGATGAGAAACAGCTACCGCATAAATTCTGCACTACTTTTAGATCAAAAGAGGGTGCGGTAGAGAAGTTGCAATGAATCTATGACAAACAGCGAAGAACACAGGAAAGAGAACTCGCGAACCCTAATGCAGATTTAAGGGGTGAAAAGGCAAGAGCTTACGGATGCACAGCTACTGCGGAGGATCGCCGCCGTTCTCTGGACGAACTCAAGGCGATGCAGCGGCCAACGTTGAGGAAGATGGTGAGCGCTGCAGCGACGACGGGGCTCGAGAGGTAGAGTGGTGGCCATGGAAGGAAGAACAAGAAGAAAGAGGAAGGACTGGCCGAGCCTATTTATAAGGGGACAAGTGAACGGGCAGACACGAAAATTGAGGAAGACCAAAGTAATGATTTTCCAGCTAAATGGAAGCCTTGATTTTCGGAAAACATTTAAGATAATGATCCGTTGAAGATGACGTCGTGGCGTTTTTCCAAATTTTCTGAAGATGATGTCATGGAGGGTTATAGAGCTTTTACAAACAGCAGAAGATGGATTTCGACTAAGTGTTGGAGGTTGACAAGAAACAAAGTTCAAATCAACCTGAGGCCTAATGTTGGGAATATGACTACCAGGTATGACCCGCCCAGGAGGGGCCGGGTCAATCCTAATGGCGGGTTACTAAAAGAAGCTCAGTAAATATACAAGGCGATGGTTTAGTATAAGACTTTTAGTAGGCCCAAGCCCAGAGGCGGCTTGAGGCCCGTGATTGTAAACCACCATGTGTAAGAAAGACTTGTAAAGAAAGGCATGTAAAGGAAGTCACCGAGCCGGACATGTTATATGAGCCGACCGGGACTCTGTAGGTCGCCAGGCGTCAACCCGTGTATATAAGGGGACGACCCGGTGGTGGCTTAGGGTAAGAAACAACAGATTGAGAAGCCAAGCTAGCGTATTTTGCTCCTTGGTCATCGAAACCTAGCAATACCACATCAACTGGACTAGGCTTTACCTTCACCGCAAGGGGCCAAACCAGTATAAACCTCTCGTGTCCTTTGTCTCGATTAACCCCTTTAAGCTTCCTAGTTGCGATGGCTCCACGACTAAGTCCTTTCACTAGGACATATGCCGTGATTATTCCACAACACGGACCGAACTGAAAAAATTCCTTTCCGATCATAATGCCAGGCCCAGCTATCACTAACATTTCGTGAACTCAGAGGAATATTTAGGATAACTGAAACATCAGGAGCCTGCAGGTGCGTGTGTATCATCTGCCTGTTCCAGGACTTGGTGTAGCACAGGTGTATGTTCGCTACCCTGACTTGCAACTGTTACATGGGCCGGAAGATCGACCCATTGTTTTTCCTCTTTCACATCGCACGTCACGTGTACCCCTTCTCTTCTATGTGTACTCCTGCTTTCTTCTATGTGTACCCCCTTGCTTTGTTTTTTCTCTCATCACTTTTCAGAAAAAGGTTTGAATTGTATAAAAATATATTTTATAACAAAATATAAAATAATAAAAATGAAAAATGCAAAATATAATTTCATTCCACTCTCCATACCATCTCGCTCTCTCTTTGTTTATCTCATTATCATGCTTAAAAAAACGTATTTCAATTTTTTTCCATGTAACAAAAAACACACTTAAAAGTAAACAAAAATGAAAAAAAGACAATTTAAGTGAGTGTGTGTCCCACGGACATGCAAGTGTGGACGGTCGACCTGTGTGCAACCGAGGGTGGACATGCAACTGGCCGCAGTCGAGAGAGTTACATGTCAAGGGTTAACATGAAATTAGAGAAAAAAGGACATGCAAGCTCCCTCCTCACTCCCCCCACCGCACACAAAACAACACGGAGTTGCAGTTATGTTGAAGACATGCTATTGTAGTTGGTGTTGACATATGCAATTGCATGCCTAGTGGAGGACATGCAATTGCCCCCCTCCACCCTATGAAACACCACTGAGTTCTAGTCATGTGGAAGGCATGAAGTTGCAGCCAGGGGCGACACTTGAAGTTGCAGTCCGGGGCGACACTTGTAGTTGCGTGTCTAGTGACAGGGATGCAACTAACCCTCGCCCCCCTACAAAAACACCACATAGCTGTAGTCGGAGGCAATAATCACAATTGCATGCCTAGTGGCATACATGCAATTGCCCCTTCCCAAAAAAACACCACAGAATTGTAGTTGCATTGAAGACATGCAGTTGCAGTCGGAGGTGACACTTGCAATTTGCATGTATAGTGGCAGCCATGCAACTACCACTCCTGACAAAAACACCTCAAGGTTGTAGTGAGGGGCAACATTTGCAGTTGCGTGCCTAGTGGCACACATGCAACTGCCCCACCTTCCCGATAAAACCACCACATAGTTGCAATTAGTGGTAATACTTACAATTCCATGCCTAGTGATAGACATGCAAAAAACCCTCCCTGGCAAAACATCGTATAATTAAAGTTAGACTAAATACAAGCAGTTGCAGTCAAGGGTGATACTTGAAGTTGCATGCCTAGTGGCAAACGTGCAACTGTCACTCTTGACAAAAACACCTCAAAGTTGCAGTCAGGGCGAGACTTGCAGTTGTGTGCCTAGTGACACACATGCAACTGCCCCACCTCCCCAACTAAAATACAACAGAGTTGCCGTTGAGTTGAAGACATGCAGTTGCAGCCGGGGTGACACTTGTAGTTGCATGCCTAGTGGTAGACATGCAACTGCCACTCCTGACAAAGAACCTCGGAGTTACAGTCAGGGATGACACTTATAGTTATGTGCCTAGTGGCTGCCCTCCCCAAACAAAAACACCACCGAAAAAGTTGGAGGCGACACTTACCGTTGTGTGCGTATTGCAGACATGCAAATGCCCTCTCCCCTCCAACAAAAACACCACCAAATTATAGTCACATTGACGACATGTTGCAGTCTAGGGCGACACTTGCAGTTGCATGCCTAGTGTAGGCATGCAACTGGCCTCTCCCTTCAATGAGAACACCACCAAATTATAGCCATGTTGAAGACATGCAGTTTCAGTCGAGGGCAACACATGCAGTTGCATGCCTAGTGTGGACATGCCATTACCCTCTCCCTTCGACGAGAACACCACCAAATTACAGTCGTGTTGAAGACATGCAGTTGCGTGCCTAGTGCAAACATGCAACTACCCTCTCCCTTCGACGAGAACACCACCAAATTACAGTCGCGTTGAAGACATGTAGTTGTTGTCGAGAAAACTTGTAGTTGCTTGTCGAGTGATAAACATGAAACTCTTCTGCCCATGTCCCAGCTCTTTCCCATGTCCTATACTGTGCTAAACATGTGTGCTGCTATTTTTGAGTATCAGAACTACATTGGGAAAACACATTTATAGTTGGTTATTCCAAGAATCTACTATGATAATAATTAAAAATAAAAATATGAAAAGATCATGGTTTCTTAGAATTGCAAAAGATCATGTGGTCTAGGTGTCAGATGCCGCATGTGGACGCAACAAAAAAACGAAAAAGGCAACACAAAAAAGGATAGACAAAGAAAATGTTTTTTCCTTCCGCAAGAGACACGGATTTACTTCTCATTGAGGCACGAATTTGCCCTCTCAGAAACAAAGAAAATGTTTTTTCCTTCTGCGAGGGGCACGGGTTTACTTCTCGTGAAGACACGGATTTGCTTCCACTAAAGGCACAGTCGTGCCTATTTTGGAAATAAAACAGTGCTCCTGGTGCGGTTTTTTCGTGAAAAAATGTAACACCCAGAATGTAATTTACCTTATATGTAACCCAACTCTTGCCGTTTCCGGCCTAAGTTATTTTATTTTCCACGGGTTCGAGTTTTTGTCTCCGTGTGTTGTTGCCTTTGTCATGCATCTCATATCATGTCATCATGTGCATTGCATTTGCATACGTGTTCGTCTCATGCATCCGAGCATTTTCCCCGTTGTCCGTTTTGCATTCCGACGCTCCTATCTCCTCTGGTGCCCCTTTCTACCTCTTTTCGTGTGTGGGGGTTAAACATTTCCGGATTAGACCGAGACTTGTCATGCAGCCTTGGTTTACTACCGGTAGACCGTCTGTCAAGTTTCGTGCCATTTGGACTTCGTTTGATACTCCAAGGGTTAACCGAGGGACCGAGAACGCCTCGTTTGTGTTGCAGCCCAACATCCCTCTAATTTGGCCCAAATCCCACCTAAACGCTCTCCATCGTCTCGGTCGTTCGATCACGATCGCACGGCCGAAAACCGCACTCCATTTATAGCTTCCTAGCTCCTCCTACCTATAAAACTAGACCTCTCCCCGAAATTTCGGGTCAAAACACCCCTAACCTAGTCTCTTTCGTCCTCCGCGCCGCCGGACAAAATCCGGACGGCTAGACAACGTCCGCCGCCGCCCACAGCCTGTCAGGGGCCGCCACGTCGCCTCCACCGCCGTCCCGCCGACGTGGCCCGCCGCAGCCCACGGCCGGCCCGCCCGAGCCGCCTTGGGCCCGCGTTCTTCTTCACCCGCGCCGGCAAGCTCCTAGCTCCGGCCATCGCCCTCCATCGCCGCCGACGGAGCCGACCTCGCCGGCGACGCCGCTCCACGCCGGGGAAGTGCCACCGCGCCGCCCGAGTCCAAGTCCGGCCCTCTCCTCTCCGTCCTCTTCCCGGCCGGCCACCGGAGCGCCAAGTCCGGCGACGACCCTCCTCTCCAGCGAACCTCAACGCGCCGGTGAACAGTAACCGCCAGATCTGGCCTCTGTTCGCGCGCCCGCGAGGAACCCTAGATCTGGAATTGGGTTGACTTTCCCCTCTCCCCTTATTTTTTTGCCATCTTCATCATGTCATATCTCTGCATCCGTAGCTCCGATTTGCGCATGTAGCATACCAAAATGTTCGTCTCGACGAGTACATCATTTCATCTCATTGCATCATTTTCATTTGATATCATCTTGATGCCCTAAATGCTGTTAGAAGAGGGCTATGTGATAAATTTGCCAGATCTGTTTCATCAAATAGATATTTGTCATTTTTGCCATGATTAATGTGTGGATGATATGCTCCTGAGCTCTACATGTGTTTTGTTATATGCCATGCCATATTTACAGAGGTGCTTACCATGTATTTTTGTGATATTTGTGGTGACTAGCACAAGCTTGCAAAGTAGCGTAATCGGTAATGCTGATTTCAGGGACTTAGAATTTTCACTAAGTCCTTGTCCTGATTTTGTCGTTATGCCATATGTTCATGTTGTTTCCTAGTGATCCGTGCCTTTTCTGAGGATGATCAGTAAGGATGTTTTGTTAAAATTGTGGTGGTCTATCCATCCATGTATTTTTTTGCATTTATGGAGCATCCTATCTTGAGTCAATCGAGCTCTACTTTTGCTATATCATGAATCCTGGCAGATTGTTGACTTGTTAGCAATTTTGCCGAGGATGTTGCTATTGATCCGTGCATGCTATGTTGTTGTTCTTGCCATGTCTAGTTCCTATCCCATGTATTCTTGATGGGTGTATGCTTAGTTTGTCATGCCATGCTCTGTAGTGAGTGCATCGAGCTCGTAAACATGCCTACTCGTTAACTGTTTTGCATGCTCCAGTTTTTCACCAAGTCTGAGATCTGTTTATGTTTTTTGCCATGTTCACATGCTTGCAATTGTATTTTCTGATCCCTTTTGGCTCAAGGTCACTAAGGGTCTTTTGTTAAGTGCTTTGAGTAGCTTCATGCCCTGCCTTGCTTTGCCATGTTAAGATCTTGTAGCTTGTAGTTTTCATGCTCTAAAGTGTGCTTCCTGATGTTAAATTCCAGACTTGTGTTAATTTCACTAAGTCTGAAACATGTTATCGTTTGCACTTTTGCCATGCTTGTTTGAACCTGTTAATGGATGAATTAGCCGTAGCTCAGTGTTCATATTTTGTCAAGCATCATGAGTGGATCCCTGCCATGTATTTTTTTGTCATGTTTGAATGTTGTAGCATATTTATCTTGATGCATGTAGATGGCTACTTGCTGATTATCGCAGACCGGTGCCATATTTATTTTGCTTGCCATTTCCAAACCGTGCATCCGATTCCGGTGATCTTTATATCGATTTCAACCGAAATCACCTCACCTTTCCAGTGGCACTCTTGGATTTCCAAGTTGAGGCCAGGTTCAATCATTCCTTGTCAAATCTTGCATATGCATCACATACCGCATCCCGCATATCATACCATGTTTGCATCATGTTGTTTGAGCATTGCACGAGGTTGATTGTGTTCCGTTTGCTTGTTGTTATTGTTTGGGTAGAGCCAGGAGACGAGTTCGCGAATGAGGAGCCCGTTGAGTTCTCTTACGAGGATCAAGTCAACTCTGACAACTTTGCAAGCAAGATGATCATACCCTCGAAATCACTTCTATCTTTGCTTGCTAGATGCTCGCTCTTTTGCTATGCCTATGCTACGATACCTACCACTTGCTTATCATGCCTCCCAAATTACCATGTCAAACCTCTAACCCACCATGTCCTAGCAAACTGTTGATTGGCTGTGTTACCGCTTTGCTTAGCCCCTCTTATAGCGTTGCTAGTTTCAGGTGAAGATTGGAGATCGTTCCTTGTTGGAACATGTTTTATTGTTGGGATATCACTATATTATCTTGTTATCTTAATGCATCTATATACTTGGTAAAGGGTGGAAGGCTCGGCCTTATGCCTAGTGTTTTGTTCCACTCTTGCCGCCCTAGTTTCCGTCATATCGGTGTTATGTTCCCAGATTTTGCGTTCCTTACGCGGTTGGGTTATAATGGGAACCCCTTGACAGTTCGCCTTGAATAAAACTCTTCAAGCAATGCCCAACTTTGGTTTTACCATTCGCCACCTAGCCTCTTTTTCCCTTGGGTTCCGCAGACTCAAGGGTCATCTTTATTTAAACCTCCGGGCCAGTGCTCCTCTGAGTGTTGGTCCAACCTGTCAGCTGCCGGTGGCCACCAGGGGCAACTTTGGGCTGGCCTACCGGAACCTTGGACAATCCGGTGTGCCCTGAGAACGAGATATGTGCAGCTCCTATCGGGATTTGTCTGCACATTCAGCCGGTGTTGCTGGTTTAGTTTTACCATTGTCGAGGATGTCTTGTTACCGAGATGCCGAGCCTGATCGGAATGTCTCGGGAGAAGGAATATCCTTCGTTGACCGTGAGAGCTTGTGATGGGCTAAGTTGGGACTCCCCTGTAGGGATTTAAACTTTCGAAAGCTGTGCCCGCGGTTATGGGCAGATGGGAATTTGTTAATGTCTGGTTGTAGATAACATGAAACTTAACTTAATTAAAATGAATCAACCACGTGTGTTATCGTGATGGTCTCTTCTCGGCGGAGTCCGGGAAGTGAACACGGTGTTGGAGTAATGCTTGACGTAGGTTGTTATAGGATCACTTCTTGATCATAGTTCTTCGTTCGTGCTTTGCCTTCTCTTCTCGCTCTCTTTTGCGAACAGGTTAGCCACCATATATTCTAGTCGCTTGCTGCAGCTCCACATATTACCTTGCCTTTACCTATAAGCTTAAATAGTCTTGATCGCGAGGGTGCGAGATTGCTGAGTCCCCATGACTCACAGATTACTTCCAAAACCAGATACAGGGACCGATGATACCGCTCTAGACGATGCGCTTGAGCTCAAGTGGGAGTTCGATGAAGAATCTCGTCGTTACTATGTGTCTTTCCCAGATGATCAGTAGTGGTGCCCAGTTGGGGCGATCGGGGACTTTGTCGCACGTGGGGGTTGATCTTTGTTTTGGTACCGTAGTCGGACCATGAGTTGATTGGATGATTGTAATGTTATTCATGTATTTGTGTGACGTGGCAAGTGTAAGCCAACTATGTACCTTTTCCCCTTTTATCTATTTACATGGGTTGTTGTGAAGATTACCTTACTTGCGACATTGCTTCAATGCGGTTATGCCTCTAAGTCGTGCTTCGACACGTAGGAGATATAGCCGTAATCAGAGCCTTCCCCGACCTTAGGAGCCCCCTACTTGATCGAATCATTGGCGTTGTTGAGTCTAGAAAAATGTTTTGAGTCATTTAGGATTTATATATAAGAGAGTTTAGGAATTCTTTTTACTCCCCAGTCCCTTCATCGCTCTGGTGAGGCATCCTGACATAGAGTTTTGACTCTTCTCTTCTCAAATTTCACTAAATTTTTTTAGGATCACGCGGGTATCTTGGAATCGTTCCGATCGATTTGTGACGAGAACATTGTTCTTGGTGCCTCCTGTCATTTAGGGGTTGTGGCAGTGTCCCGGGGAGTTGAGCTCCGAGGTGTTGTCGTCACAATTTTATCGTTGAGATTCTGGAATACCTGAGTTTCGTTGACATCGAAAATCTCTTTTATGCAGTTGTTGGTGAGATAACCTCGACGCCACCAAGTACTAGGGCGGGAGTTCGGGAGTATTGCCATAACTTGTATAACGGATGCTTTTCGAAGGTTGAGGTAAATGATTTCCGATGGTTTCTCAGTTATGTGTTGAAGGATGGAGACAGCTGGATGTAGGATTTGCTAGATTTGGGTGAGATATTATGCTTCCCCTGTATCCCCAACACCTGATTGCATAACCAGAAAGGTTTGGGAGTTTCATAGGTGGGAATTCTTGTAGCTCTAGTTCTTCTTCCATGGATATTTGGTTTGAGATTGGGTGATCCTTACCGAGTATTCGTTCTTGTTCCGTACCTTGTTGTTTTTCTTCTACCTCAATTCTAAGTGGCTTCTCAATTTATGAATATGTGACCATTTTGATCGGAATGCATTTGTTCATTTGGTTCGGATGTGAAGACTTTATGTTGCAATTTCAACCCGTTTGATTCAGCTTCAATAATTTGTTTGTCAATGTGCTAACGGATGTCAATCTCTTCAGGATGGCTCCTCCAACGCGCACGACTCCGAATCCTGATCCGCCACCACCACCTCCACCTCCGGAGGCATGGCAAGCTGTGATGGCTGCTACCAATGCAAACACGCAGATGATCATGCAACTTCTTCAAGAGCGCAACCAAGGGAACCAGGGTCATGGAAACAATCAGAATCAGTTTGCTACACTCAACCAGTTCCTTGCTAACCAGCCAAAGACCTTCAGCAATTGTGTTGAGGCAACAGACGCTGATGATTGGCTCGTGGACATATGCAAGCATTTCGAGTGCAGTAACGTCAGGCCTAAGGACTTTGTCAAGTTTGCCTCCTTCCAACTCAAAGACCAAGCTGCAGAATGGTTTCAGCAGTACAAAGATTCCAGAGGAGGCCGTGTGATTACCTGGGATGAATTCCGTCAAGACTTCAAAGCTCATCATATTCCTCAGAGCGTGGTTGAAAGCAAGCGTGAGGAATTCCGTAACCTGAAGCAAGGCACTATGTCTGTTTACGAGTACAACAAGATGTTTCAGAAGCTCGCCCGTTTTGCTAAACAAGATGTCCCTGACGAGAAGAGCATGATATACCAGTTCAGGGGTGGTCTCAGAGAAGAAATCCAGCTAGCTCTTATCCTCTTTGAGCCCAAGAGGTACGATGAGTTTTACAACATGGCAATGAAGCAAGAGACTGCTCAACTGAAGTGCGATGCTTCCAAGAAGTGAGTCAGAGATGCAACTCCTTCTTCCTCAACTCAAGTGGCTAAGTAGTAGAAGTATTGGCTTCCTCCTCCTCCGTTCCGTCAGCCTTATCAGCAGAAGATCAAAGGTGGCGGTGGATCTTCCCACCCACCCAACCTTGGCTTTCAGAACAAGACTTCGTCTCAAGCTCCAAGATCAAGTGCTCCGTATCACCGTCTGCTCTCGGAGGTCACGTGCAACAAGTGCCAACAGAAGGGTCACTATGCCAACAAATGCTTCAATCAGAGGCGTCTCCCTCCTCCTCCTCCTGTGAGATTTGCAAGTACAGCTATGGTCAAGCATAACCCCAAGCACGCCAAGGTCAACTTGATGAATGCAGCTCAGGCAGAGGACTCGTCAGATGTCATCATGGGTAACCTTCTTGTTAACGATATTCCTGCAAAAGTTCTTTTTGACACTGGTGCATCACATTGTTTCATCTCAAGACCTTTTGCATCTAAGCATGAGTTGGCTTTGCAAGTTTTGCCTAGACCGATAGCAGTTGTCTCTCCCGGTAGGCGCATGAATGCTAACTCCATTGTTCCGGATGTTACTATCACTTTGGGTGACTACAAGTTTTTGTCTTCTCCTACGGTTCTTGGTGACTCGGATATTGATCTTATTCTTGGAATGGATTGGCTTTCTAAGCACAAGGCTCAGCTTGATTGTGCTGCCAGGCAGATTCAATTGACTCATTCGTCTAAGGATGTAATTGTCTTTGCCGCTCGTGATGATACCATCTGTCTGTTTTCTCTCAATGAGAAGGGTGAACTGGATGCCATCTCTCAAATTCCAGTCGTTTGCGAATATCAAGACGTCTTTCCAGAAGAGCTTCCAGGAATGCCTCCGCACCAGCCAGTTGAATTCGTCATCGATCTTGAGCCTGGCACGGAGCCTGTTTGCAAACGTCCTTACAAGTTTGGACCTGAGGAGTTGAAGGAGCTGAAGAAGCAACTCGATGTACAAGAGCGTATGGGTCTCATCCGACCTAGTTCTTCTTCGTGGGGTTGTGGAGTTCTTTTTGTGAAGAAGAAGGATGGAACGGACCGACTTTGTGTTAACTACCGTTCATTGAACAAGAAGACTATAAAGAACAAGTACCCACTTCCCAACATCAACGAGCTGTTTGAACAACTCAAAGGTGCTCAAGTATTCTCCAAGCTTGATCTCCGTATGGGCTATCACCAGATTCGAATTCATGAGCAAGATATCCCAAAGACGGCTTTCAGAACAAGCTATGGTTCATATGAATACACTGTCATGTCTTTTGGCCTCGTTAACGCTCCTCCAACTTTCTCTCGCATGATGAACTTCATCTTCAACCCCTACACAAATGATTTTGTCTTGGTCTACCTCGATGACATTTTGGTCTTTTCCTAGAACAAGGAAGATCATGCCAAGCACTTGCGTTTGGTGCTGGATAAGCTCAAAGAACATCAGTTCTACGCCAAGTTTTCAAAGTGCGAGTTTTGGCTTGATGAGGTTCTCTATCTTGGGCATATCATTTCTGCCAAGGGCATTGCGGTGAATCCCGAGAAGGTGTCTGCAATTGTGAATTGGGAACCACCTCAGAACGTGAAGCAACTCCACAGCTTCCTTGGGCTCGCAAGCTATTGTCGAAGGTTCGTTGAGAACTTTTCAAAGATCACGAAGCCTCTTTCAAACCTTCTCCAGGAGCACGTGAAGTACATTTGGTCTCTTGAATGTGACATCGCTTTCAACTCCTTGAAAGAGAAATTAATCACTGCTCCAGTTCTAACTCCTCCTGATGAATCCAAACCGTTCGAGGTCTTCTGGATGCCTCTCTTCAAGGTCTTGGTGCAGTGTTGATGCAAGAGAAGAAAGTTGTGGCCTATACCTCTCGTCAGTTGAAGCCCAATGAGAAGAACTACCCCACTCATGACCTCGAGTTGGCGGCAGTTGTGCATGCTCTTTTGACTTGGAGACATCTCTTATTGGGAAGAAAAGTGGACATCTTCACTGACCACAAGAGTCTCAAGTACATCTTCACTCAGCCTAATCTCAACCTCAGGCAGACTCGTTGGGTCGAAATGATTCAAGAGTATAATCCGAGCATCGAATATACTCCAGGAAAGGCCAATGTAATTGCTGACGCATTGAGCAGGAAGGCTTACTGCAATAGTTTGATTCTCAAGCCTTACCAACCCGAGCTTTGTGAAGCTTTCCGCAAACTCAATCTGCAAGTTGTTCCTCAAGGTTTCCTTGCCAACCTTCAAGTCTCTCCTACTTTGGAAGATCAGATTCGCGAGGCTCAACTTCTTGATGCTATGGTGAAGAAGGTGAAGATTGGGATTGCCAAGAGTCAACCCAAGTATAAGTGCTATCGCCTTGATGACAAGGATACTCTCTTCTTCGAGGATCGCATTGTTGTGCCTAAAGGTGACCTTTGTAAAGTCATTATGAACGAGGCTCACAATTGTCTCCTCTCCATCCACCCTAGAAGTACGAAGATGTACCAGGACCTCAAGCAGGCATATTGGTGGACTCGAATGAAGCGTGAGATTGCTCAGTTCGTGAATGAATGTGATGTCTGCAGAAGAGTGAAGGCAGAACATCAACGGCCAGCTGGTATCCTCCAACCTCTTGCCATTCTAGAATGGAAGTTTGACCACATTGAGATGGACTTCGTGACTGGGTTTCCAAAGTCCAAGCGTGGCAATGATGCTATATTCGTTGTCATCGACAAACTCACTAAAGTGGCTCACTTTCTGCCTATCAAAGAGTCTATCACTGCAGCTCAATTGGCAGAGCTTTATACCTCTCGGATTGTCTCTTTGCACGGCATTCCACATTTGATCTCTTTAGATCGTGGCAGCATCTTTACCTCCAAGTTTTGGGATTCTTTTCAGAAGGCCATGGGCACCAACATCCGTTTCAGCACAGCTTTTCATCCTCAAACTAGAGGCCAAGTCGAGCGTGCCAATCAGATTCTTGAAGATATGCTCAGGGCTTGCGTTATCTCTTTCGGTATGAAGTGGGAAGATTGTCTTCCATATGCCGAGTTCTCCTACAACAACAGTTTTCAAGCAAGTTCGGGCAAGGCTCCATTTGAAATTCTCTATGGCAGGAAGTGCCGTACTCGTCTTAACTGGTCAGAGACTGGTGAACGTCAACTTCTTGGAAATGACTTGATCACAGAGGCAGAGGAAATGTGCAAAGTCATTCGTGATAACCTCAAAGCAGCGCAAGCGCGCCAGAAGAGCTACTATGATAGTAAGCATCGTGATTTGGCTTTCGAGATCGGAGACCATGTTTACCTCCGCGTCTCTCCAATGAAAGGTACTCGTCGCTTCGGTATCAAAGGGAAGCTTGCCCCTAGATACGTGGGTCCTTTGAAGATCGTCAGCAAGAGAGGCGATCTCGCCTATCAACTCGAGCTTCCCTCCAACTTTGCAAATGTGCACGACGTGTTCCATGTCTCTCAGCTTCGCAAGTGCTTCAAGACCCCTGACCGCACCGTCAACTTCGAAGACATTGATCTCCAAGAAGACCTTTCTTATCGTGAGCACCCAATTGCTATTCTTGAAGAAACTGAGCGCAAGACTCGCAATAAGTCAATCAAATTCCTCAAAGTCAAGTGGTCACATCATTCCGACCGTGAAGCCACCTGGGAACGCGAGGATCACCTCCGTTCTGAGTAACCGGCGTTTTTCCAGTCCTAGATCTCGGGACGAGATCCTTTCGTAGTGGTGGAGTGTTGTAACACCCCGAATGTAATTTACCTTATATGTATCCCAACTCTTGCCATTTCCGGCCTAAGTTATTTTATTTTCCTCGGGTTCGAGGTTTTGTCTCTGTGTTTTGTTGCCTTTGTCATGCATCTCATATCATGTCATCATGTGCATTGCATTTGCATACATGTTCATCTCATGCATCCGAGCATTTTTCCCGTTGTCCGTTTTGCATTCCGGCGCTCCTATCTCCTCCGGTGCCCCTTTCTACCTCTTTTCGTGTGTGGGGGTTAAACATTTCCGGATTGGGCCGAGACTTGTCATGCGGCCTTGGTTTACTACCGGTAGACCGCCTGTCAAGTTTCGTGCCATTTGAACTTCGTTTGATACTCCAATGGTTAACCGAGGGACCGAGAAGGCCTCGTTTGTGTTGCAGCCCAACATCCCTCCAATTTTTCCCAAAACCCACCTAAACCCTCTCCATCATCTCGGTCGTTCGATCACGATCGCGTGGCCGAAAACCGCACTCCATTTGGAGCTTCCTAGCTCCTCCTACATATAAAACTAGACCTCCCCCCGAAATTTCGGGTCAAAACACCCCTAACCCTAGTCTCTTTCGTCCTCCGCGCCGCCGGACAAAATCCGGACGGCCGGACAACGTCCGCCGCCGCCCGCAGCCTGTCAGGGGCCGCCACGTCGCCTCCACCGCCGTCCTGCCAACGCGGCCCGCCACAGCCCATGGCCGGCCCGCCCGAGCCGTCCTGGGCCTGAGCGCACCGCGAGCCGCGCGCCGCCCGCCCGCGTTCTTCCTCACCCGCGCCGCCGAGCTCCTAGCTCCGGCCACCGCCTGCCATCGCCGCCGACGGAGCCGACCTCGCCGACCTCCGCTGAGCCCCGCCGGCGACGCTGCTCCTTGCCGGGGAAGTGCCACCGCGCCGCCCGAGTCCAAGTCCGGCCCGCTCCTCTCCGTCCTCCTCTTCCCGGCCGGCCACCGGAGCGCCAAGTCTGGCGATGACCCTCCTCTCCGGCGAACCTCGACGCGCCGGTGAACAGTAACCGCCAGATCCAGCCTCGGTTCGCGCGCCCGCGAGGAACCCTAGATCTGGAATTGGGTTGACTTTCCCCTCCCCCCTTATTTTTTTGCCATCTTCATCATGTCGTATCTCTGCATCCGTAGCTCCGGTTTGTGCGTGTAGCATATCAAAATGTTTGTCTCAACGAGTACATCATTTCATATCAATGCATAATTTTCATTTGAGCTCATCTTGATGCCCGAAATGCTGTTGGAAGAGGGCTATGTGATAAACTTGTCAGATCTGTTTCATCAAATAGGTATTTGTCATTTTTGCCATGATTAATGTGTGCATGATATGCTCCTTAGCTCTACATGAGTTTTGTTATATGCCATGACATATTTACAGAGGTGCTTACCATGTATTTTTTTGATATTTGTGGTGACTAGCACAAGCTTGCAAAGTAGCGTAATCGGTAATGCTGATTTCAGGGACTTAGAATTTTCACTAAGTCCTTGTCCTGATTTTGTGTTATGCCATATGTTCATGTTGTTTCCTAGTGATCCGTGCCTCTTTTGAGGATGATCAGTAAGGATGTTTTGTTAAAATTGTGGTGGTCTATCCATCCATGTATTTTTTTGCATTTATGGAGCACCCTATATTGAGTCAATTGAGCTCTATTTTTGCTATATCGTGAATCCTGGCAGATTGTTGACTTGTTAGCGATTTTGCCGAGGATGTTGCTATTGATCCGTGCATGCTATGTTGTTGTTCTTGCCATGTCTAGTTCCTATGCCATGTATTCTTGATGGGTATGCTTAGTTTGTCATGCCATGCTCTGTAGTGAGTGCATCGAGCTCGTAAACATGCCTACTCGTTAACTGTTTTGCATGCTCCAGTTTTTCACTAAGTCTGAGATCTGTTTATGTTTTTGCCATGTTCACATGCTTGCAATTGTATTTTCTGATCCCTTTTGGCTCAAGGTCACTAAGGGACTTTTGTTAAGTGCTTTGAGTAGCTTCATGCCATGCCTTGCTTTTCCATGTTAAGATCTTGTAGCTTGTAGTTTTCATGCTCTAAAGTGTGCTTCCTGATGTTAAATTCCAGACTTGTGTTAATTTCACTAAGTCTGAAACCTGTTATCGTTTGCACTTTTGCCATGCTTGTTTGAACCTGTTAATGGATGAATTAGCCCTAGCTCAGTGTTCATATTTTGTCAAGCATCATGAGTGGATCCCTGCCATGTATTTTTTGTCATGTTTGAATGTTGTAGCATATTTATCTTGATGCATGTAGATGGCTACTTGCTGATTATCGCAGACCGGTGCCATATTTGTTTTGCTTGCCATTTCCAAACCGTGCATCCGATTCCGGTGATCTTTATATTGATTTCAACCGAAATCACCTCACCTTTCTAGTGGAACTCTTGGATTTCCAAGTTGAGGCTAGGTTCAATCATTCCTTGTCAAATCTTGCATATGCATCACATACCGCATCCCGCATATCATACCATGTTTGCATCATGTTGTTTGAGCATTGCACGAGGTTGATTGTGTTCCGTTTGCTTGTTTTTCTTGTTTGGGTAGAGCCGGGAGACGAGTTCGCGAACGAGGAGCCCGTTGAGTTCTCTTACGAGGATCAAGTCAACTCTGACAACTTTGCAGGCAAGATGATCATACCCTCGAAATCACTTCTATCTTTGCTTGCTTGATGCTCGCTCTTTTGCTATGCCTATGCTACGATACCTACCACTTGCTTATCATGCCTCCCAAATTACCATGTCAAACCTCTAACCCACCATGTCCTAGCAAACCGTTGATTGGCTGTGTTACCGCTTTGCTTAGCCCCTCTTATAGCGTTGCTAGTTTCATGTGAAGATTGGAGATCGTTCCTTGTTGGAACATGTTTTATTGTTGGGATATCACTATATTATCTTGTTATCTTAATGCATCTATATACTTGGTAAAGGGTGGAAGGCTCGGCCTTATGCCTAGTGTTTTGTTCCACTCTTGCCGCCCTAGTTTCCGTCATATCGGTGTTATGTTCCCGGATTTTGCGTTCCTTACGCGGTTGGGTTATAATGGGAACCCCTTGACAGTTCGCCTTGAATAAAACTCTTCCAGCAATGCCCAACTTTGGTTTTACCATTCTCCACCTAGCCTCTTTTTCCCTTGGGTTCCGCGGACTCAAGGGTCATCTTTATTTAAACCCCCGGGCCAGTGCTCCTCTGAGACCTGTCAGCTGCCGGTGGCCACCAGGGGCAACTTTGGGCTGGCCTACCGGAACCTTGGACAATCCGGTGTGCCCTGAGAACGAGATATGTGCAGCTCCTATCGGGATTTGTCGGCACATTTGGCCGGTGTTGCTGGTTTAGTTTTACCATTGTCGAGAATGTCTTGTAACCGGGATGCCGAGCCTGATCGGAATGTCTCGGGAGAAGGAATATCCTTCGTTGACCGTGAGAGCTTGTGATGGGCTAAGTTGGGACTCCCCTGCAGGGATTTAAACTTTCGAAAGCTGTGCCCGCGGTTATGGGCAGATGGGAATTTGTTAATGTCCCGTTGTAGATAACATGAAACTTAACTTAATTAAAATGAATCAACCACGTGTGTTACCGTGATGGTCTCTTCTCGGCGGAGTCCGGGAAGTGAACACGGTGTTGGAGTAATGCTTGACGTAGGTTGTTATAGGATCACTTCTTGATCATAGTTCTTCGTTCGTGCTTTGCCTTATCTTCTCGCTCTCTTTTGCGAACAGGTTAGCCACCATATATTCTAGTCGCTTGCTGCAGCTCCACATATTACCTTGCGAACAGGTTGAGAAAGTTTTATTGTTCATTCTCCATCCCATACATGGAGCAACCCCTAGGGTGGGTCTTGACATAAACTGGTGAGCTCAGCCCAAACTGGTGAGAACAGGTGGCAGTGGAATAGTAGGTGGTTGATGGATTCACACTAATTACAAGGGGGCATGTGTCGTCTGTCATAATTCCTTGATGGAAACGTCGTTTGTTGGTGGAACAAGTGGTCTTTGTGGCAAGCCAAACAAAGATGCGGCACTTATTGGGCGTGTAGTTTCGCCAGATCGCTCGAGCAAGTAGGTCCTTAGGCCGATGCTCCCGCACTGCCTTATATGCGAGCTTATTGGTTAGTGGCTTGCCCCTACCCTCATTGTTCTTCTGTCAAGCAAATTCAAATTTATGGAAGCCAATGTAGTGCACAAGACATTTAGTTCACATGTGGCCACGTAAGACAACCTGGGGTGCAAGGTCCAAGGTTAGATCGTTGTAGCCATCACCCGAGCCATGGAGGCGTTTGTTCTATTGGAATGAGAGAGAACTGACGAGAAGCGTCGCGCAAGAGTTATAGTGAAGTGGGGAATCCAAAGATCGTGCCGGAAGGACGTGGTTGTTTCGTCCAAGGTGCACCATGGTTAAAGAGCGATAGAAATCAAGACCTTTAATAATATCATGCCAAATTTGGGTATGGAGGGAAGCCGACGTGCCCAAGTCATTCGAAGTCGACCATCCATACTTGGATATCATGTAGGAGGCAATCGGATGTGTGTGTGTTGGGGAACGTAGTAATTCAAAAAAAATTCCTATGAACACGCAAGATCTATCTAGGAGATGTATAGCAACGAGAGGGGAGAGTGTGTCCACGTACCCTCATAGACCGAAAGCGGGAGCGTTTAGTAACGTGGTTGATGTAGTCGAACGTCTTCATGATCCAACCGATCCAAGTACCGAACGTACGACACCTCCGTGTTCAGCACATCTTCAACACGATGACGTCCCTCGAGCTCTTCATCCAGTAGGGGGTCGAGGGAGAGTTCCATCAGCACGACGGCGTGGCTACGGTGTTGGTGATGTGATCCGCGCAGGGCTTCGCCTAAGCACTACGACAATATGACCGAGGTGGTAAACTATGGAGGGGGGCACCGCACATGGCTGAGGAACAATTGATGTGTCTTTGGGGTGCCCCCTGCCCCCGTATATAAAGGAGGAGGGGAGGAGGCGGCCGGCCTAGGGGGCACGCCAAAGGGGGAGTCAACTAGGATTCCCAATCCTAGCTGGACTCCCTTTCCTTTCCAGAGAGGGGGAAAGAAGGAAGGGAGAGGAAGAGGAGAAGGAAGGGGGGATCCCTAGTCCAATTCAGACTCCCTATTGGGAGGGGGCGCGGCTACCCCTTGTGGGCTGCCTCCCCTCTCCCCTATGGCCCATGTAGGCCCAATATTCCCCCGGGGGGTTCCAGTAACCCCTCTGCACTCCGAAAAAAATACCTAAATCACTCGGAACCATTCTGATGTCAGAATACAACCTTCCAATATATGAATATTTACCTCTCGACCATTCCGAGACTCCTCGTCATGTCTGTGATCTCATCCGGGACTCTGAACAAACTTCGGTCACCAAAACACATAACGAATAATACAAATCGTCATCGAACATTAAGCGTGCGGACCCTACGGGTTCGAGAACTATGTAGACATGACCAAGACACATCTCCGATCAATAACCAATAGCAAAACCTGGATGCTCATATTGGCTCCTACATATTCTACGAAGATCTTTATCGGTCAAGCCGCATAACAACATACGTTATTCCCTTTGTCATCGGTATGTTACTTGCCCGAGATTCGATCGTCGGTATCATCATACCTAGTTCAATCTCATTACCGGCAAGTCTCTTTACTCGTTTCGTAATGCATCATACCACAACTAACTCATTAGTCACATTGCTTGCAAGGCTTATAGTGATGTGCATTACCGAGAGGGCCCAGAGATACTTCTATGATACACGGAGTGAAAAATCCTAATCTCGATCTATGCCAACTCAACAATCACCTTCGGAGACACATGTACAGCATCTTTATAATCACCCAGTTACATTGTGACATTTGATAGCACACAAGGTGTTCCTCCGGTATTCGGGAGTTGCATAATCTCATAGTTAGAGGAATATGTATAAGTCATGAAGAAAGCAATAGCAATAAAACTAGACGATCATAATGCTAAGCTAACAGATGGGTCTTGTCCACCATATCATTCTCTAATGATGTGATCCCGTTCATCAAATGACAACACATGTCTACGGTCAGGAAACTTAATCATCTTTGATTAATGAGCTAGTCAAGTAGAGGCATACTAGGGATACTCTGTTTGTCTATGTATTCACACATGTACTAAGTTTTCGGCTAATACAATTCAAGCATGAATAATAAACATTTATCATGATATAAGGAAATATAAATAACAACTTTATTATTGCCTCTAGGGCATATTTCCTTCAGTGTGAGCTTCATGAAGTTTAGCTATGTGTTTGAGAACCAAGCAAATATCCATATGTTTAAGAGAAGAAAACCCAAGCCCTCCGTTAGCGAAAGGAGAGCATATGAGGTCCCAAGCTACTTTGCATTGACCCCCCTGACCGAGTCTTGTCTGGTCCAGAAAAAAGCTCTACATCATTTTCGATTCCCTGCAAGGTTCAAGCAAGCAGAAGCAAAACACTCATAGCATACATTGGGAGGGCGTGAGGACAGATCGGACTAGAATAGCCTGGCCAACAAGCGATAATAAAAGTCCCCTCCAACCAGCTAAACACCGGTCCACCTTGTCAATGATGAAGAAAAAGTCGTCGAGGCGCAATTTATGGGTCGAAAGAGGCAAACCCATGTAAGATTGAGGAAAGGAGGCAACCAGACAACCTAGGATTGCCGCGAGATTTGAGGCTAGTTCCAGATCGACGTGCATGGGAGCAAAGGTGCTTTTATGGAAGTTAATGGTGAGACCCATGGCCTCTAAAAACTGCAGCAGAATATTTTTAAGGGTTTGCAGCTAGGCAGCGTTAGGCGGGAGGACGACAAGCGTGTCATCGGCGTATTGGCGGACGGTGCAAGGAAGAGTTTCATCGAGAGGGTGAGTAAGATGCCCGTCATGAGCATCTTGAAGAATTAGTGATACGTCTCTGTCGTATCTATAATTTTTGATTGTTCCATGCCAATATTCTACAACTTTCATATACTTTTGGCAACTTTTTATACTATTTTTGGGACTAACATATTGATCCAGTGCCCAATGCCAGTTCCTGTTTGTTGCATGTTTTTTGTTTCGCAGAATATCCATATCAAACGGAGTCCAAACGGGATAAAAACTGACGGAGATTTTTTTTGGAATATATATGATTTTTGGGAAGAAAAATCCATGCGAGACGATGCCCGAGGGAGCCACGAGGCAGGGGCGCGCCACAGGGGGGCAGGCACGCCCCTGACCCTCGTGGCCAACCCATAAGGCGGTTGGTGCCCTTCTTTTGCCGCAAGAAAGCTAATATCCGGATAGAGTTCGTGTTGAAATTTCAGCCCAATCGGAGTTACGGATCTCCGGGAATATAAGAAACGGTGAAAGGGTAGAATCTGAGAATGCAGAAATAGAGAGAGACAGAGAGACATATGCAATCTCGGAGGGGCTCTCGCCCTGATACGTCTCCAACGTATCTATAATTTTTGATTGTTCCATGCTATTATATTATCAACCTTGGATGTTTTATATGCATTTATATGCTATTTTATATGATTTTTGGGAATAACCTATTAACCTAGAGCCCAGTGCCAGTTTCTGTTTTTCCTTGTTTTAGAGTATCGCAGAAAAGGAAAATGAAACGGAGTCCAATTGACCTAAAACTTCACAGAACTTATTTTTGGAACGGAAGCAACCTGATAGACTTGGAGTGCACGCCAGGAAAGAAACGAGGGAGCCACGAGATAGGGGGCGCGCCCTCCACCCTCGTGGCTCCCCCGACGTACTTCTTCGCCTATATATCTCCATATACCCTAAAAACATCCGGGAGCATAATAGATCGGGAGTTCCGCCGCCAGAAGCCTCTGTAGCCACCGAAAGCCAATCTAGACCCGTTCCGGCACCCTGCCGAAGGGGGAACCCCTCTCCGGTGGCCATCTTCATCATCCCGGTGCTCTCCATGACGAGGAGGGAGTAGTTCTCCCTCGGGGCTGAGGGTATGTACCAGTAGCTATGTGTTTGATCTCTCTCTCTCTCTCTCTCTCGTGTTCTTGAGGTGATACGATCATGATGTATTACGAGCTTTGCTATTATAGTTGGATCTTATAATGTTTCTTCCCCCCTCTACTCTCTGGTAATGGATTGAGTTTCCCCTTTGAAGTTATCTTATCGGATTGAGTCTTTAAGGATTTGAGAACACTTGATGTATGTCTTGCCGTGCTTATCTGTGGTGACAATGGGATATCACGTGATCCACTTGATGTATGTTTTGGTGATCAACTTGCGGGTTCCGCCCATGAACCTATGCATAGGGGTTGGCACACGTTTTCGTCTTGACTCTCCGGTAGAAACTTTGGGGCACTCTTTGAGGTTCTATGTGTTGGTTGAATAGATGAATCTGAGATTGTGTGATGCATATCTTATAATCATCCCACGGATACTTGAGGTGACATTGGAGTATCTAGGTGACATTAAGGTTTTGGTTGATTTGTGTCTTAAGGTGTTATTCTAGTACGAACTGTAGGGCTGTTTGTGACACTTATAGGAATAGCCCAACGGATTGATTGGAAAGAATAACTTTGAGGTGGTTTTGTTTCTCCGCTATTAGTGACTTTGGAGTGACTCTTTGTTGCATGTTGAGGGATAGTTATGTGATCCAATTATGTTATTATTGTTGAGAACTTGCACTAGTGAAAGTATGAACCCTAGGCCTTGTTTCCTAGCATTGCAATACCGTGCTCACTTTTATCATTTACCTTGCTGTTTTTATATTTTCACATTACAAAAACCTTATCTACTATCCATATACCACTTGTATCACCATCTCTTCGCCGAACTAGTGCACCTATACAATTTACCATTGTATTGGTGTGTTGGGGACACAAGAGACTCTTTGTTATTTGGTTGCAGGGTTGCTGAGAGAGACCATCTTCATCCTACGCCTCCTACGGATTGATAAACCTTAGGTCATCCACTTGAGGGAAATTTGCTACTGTCCTACAAACCTCTGCACTTGGAGGCCCAACAACGTCTACAAGAAGAAGGTTGTGTAGTAGACATCATAGTAGACATCAAGATCTTTTCTGGCGCCGTTGCCGGGGAGGTGAGTGATTGAAGGTATATCTTTAGATCTTGCAATCGGGTCTTTTAGTTTCTTGTTTTATCACTAGTTTAGTTTATAAAATAAAACTATATAAAAATGGAATTGATTTTGTCTCATACGCTTCACCTTTTTAATATCTTTCGTGAGTATGATGGAAAGGATAATTGTGCTCAAGTGCTAGAAGAAGAAATCTATAAAATGTTTGGCACTAAATATTTGAATGATGGGCATGATTGCAATGTTGTTAGTATGAATTCCTTGAATATCCATGATGCTAATGATATGCAAAGCCACAAGCTTGGGGAAGCTATGTTTGATGAAGATGATATTTTTTGTCCCCCAGGTTTTGATGAGCAAATTTATTATGATGAAAGCATGAATCCTATCTATGATGATTATTGTGATGACACGTATGCTTTAAAGAATAATAATAACAATGAAACTTGTCATCTTGATTTCAATTTTCAATCCCATGATAGTTACTTTGTTGAGTTTGCTCCCACTATTATTCATGAGAAGAATTTTGCTTGTGTAGAGAGTAGTAAAATTTCTATGCTTGAAGATCATGAAAAGAATGCTTTAGGTGCTGGTTATATTGTTGAATTCATTCATGATGCCACTGAAAATTATTATGAGGGAGGAATATATGCTTGTAGGAATTGCAATAATATCAAGTTTCCTCTCTATGTGCTTAAAGTTTCGAAGTTATGCTTGTTTTGCCTTCCTATGCTAGTTGATTATTGTTCCCATAAGTTGTTTGCTCACAAAATCCCTATGCATAGGAAGTGGGTTATACTTAAATGTGCTAGTCATATTCTTCATGATGCTCTCTTTATGTTAGAATTCTTATCTTTTATGTGAGCATCGTTGAAATCATCATGCCTAGCTAGGGGCGTTAAACGATAGCGCTTGTTGGAGGCAACCCAACTTTATCTTTGTTCCATGATTTTTGTTCCTGTTTAGTAATAAATAATTCATCTATCCTCTGTTTAGATGTGGTTTTATGCTTTTAATTAGTGTTTGTTCCAAGTAGAATCTTTGGGAAGACTTGGGGAAAGTCTTGTTGACCATGCTGTAAAAAACAGAAACTTTAGCCCTCACGAGAATTGCTGCCATTTTTATTTGGAAAGTGCTATTTAGTTAATTATTTTTGCAGATGATTAATTGATAAATTCCTCAGGTCCAGAAATTTATTTGAGAATTTTATGAGTTCCAGAAGTGTACGTTTGATCCAGATTACTACAGACTGTTCTGTTTTTGATAGATTCTGTTTTCAATGTGTTGTTTGCTTATTTTGATGAGTCTATGGCTAGTAAAAGAGTTTATAAACCATAGAGAAGTTGGAATACAGTAGGTTTAACACCAATATAAATAAATAATGAGTTCATTACAGTACCTTGAAGTGGTGATTTATTTTCCTATACTAACGGAGCTTACGAGTTTTCTGTTAAGTTTTGTGTTGTGAAGTTTTCAAGTTTTCGGTAAGGATTCGATGGACTATGGAATAAGGAGTGGCAAGAGCCTAAGCTTGGGGATGCCCAAGGCACCCCAAGGTAATATTCAAGGACAACCAAGAGCCTAAGCTTGGGGATGCCCCGGAAGGCATCCCCTCTTTCGTCTTCGTTCATCGGTAACTTTACTTGGAGCTATATTTTTATTCACCACATGATATGTGTTTTGCTTGGAGCGTCAATTTATCTTGTTAAGATTTTCTTTCTGTTATTTAGAACAATGTTTTACATCTTTTATTTCAATAAAAGTGGCATTGATAGCCTTTACTATGCCTATTTTAGAAGTCCACATGTTGCTGTTTGAAAACAGAAAGTTTACCGCTGTTGCAATAATTCCCTAGAAAAGTCAGAATGTGATAAAATGTTGAAACCTTTTGCATATTAAGCTCTGATAAATTTACTACAGTGGGAATTTTCTTTCATAATTTTTGGAGCTAGGGAAGTATGGATGTTGCTGAATTCTTTACAGACTGTCCTGTTTAGGCAGATTGTTGTTATGTTTGCATTGTTTGCATATGTTTGCTTCTTTAATGATTCTATTTGAGAATAGGACTATTAAATATGCATAGGAATTTAGTATGCAATGTTTAATAATAATTTTAGTGATTTTCTATAGTAGAGTATGATAAGGTTTTGGCAATGCTTTGTACTAACTTTTCTCACGAGTCCTTGTTGAGTTTTGTGTGGATGAAAGCTTTTGAGATTTAGGGAGACCGTGATATGAGAGGAATTAAGGAGACACAAAAGCTCAAGCTTGGGGATGCCCAAGGCATCCCAAGATAATATTTCAAGAAGTTTCAAGCGTCTAAGCTTGGGGATGCCCCGGTTGGCATCCCACCTTTCTTCTTCAACAACTATCGGTTAGTTTCGGTTGATACTAAGTTTTTGCTTCTTCACATGATGTTTGCCATTCTTAGAATGATATTTTATTTAGTTTTTCTTGATGTTTGAATAAAATACCAAGACCTGAAATTATTAAATGTTAGAGAGTCTTCATATAGTTGCATAATTGTTTGACTACTCATTTGTCGGTATACTAGGGTAGGGGTACCCTAGTATCCCGAACTTGTGCACGGGTAGTCGCAGCATCCCGCGGCAAGGCTTGCCGGGTGACTGCCAAGGTCCTCCGTGGTTCCTTTGGAGCCATTCAAGGACAAAGTATCCAAGCCAAGGAGACAAGACCCCGGCAAGAGGAGCTTTCCGGGAAGGCCAACCAAGGCATCTCAAGGAACTTGCCGCGACGCGCCACGCGTCCCGGCAAGGCTCGGTGAGCGACAAGCTCCCGGACGCGACAAGACAACAACCGCGGCAAGGCGCTTGCCGCGGCAAGCCACCACTCTGTGTCCGCGCTCTAGCACATCCACCAACGTGTCACTCTGGGACCCTTCCAGGCGTACGTGGCGGGAGGCTGTGCAGCCAGCGGTGCGCGGTGGCAAGCGGCGCTGACAAGATTGCCATCGTGGCGAGCGGTGGCGTCCCTGACAGTCCCTTTTGCACTATTTAGGCGACGCAGACGGGCATTTAATGCCCTGGTCCCCTGCCGTCAGGGTTAGGTATGATACACTGTAGCAGGTAGCTGTACCAACTGCAACACCTTTCCATTTTTACCCTTTTCTACGTTGCCACCTGTCGGTGACCCCTTGAGCATATAAAAGGAGGCCCATGCGCAACGTAGAGGGGGGAGAGGAAGAAAACACTCACGCTCGGTCTCGTTAGCTGCTGGGGTGTACTGTAGCACTCCGCGCTCCCGAGCAAGAACTCAATACAAACCACAAAGCAGGAGTAGGGTTTTACGCATCCATGCGGCCCGAACCTGGGTAAACTGCTCGTGTGCTTCGCCTCGATCCACTCTTCGTGCGACCCTCGCCCCCGCCGAACCGAAAGGGACTCGGTCCGCCGGTCCCATGGGTGCTCGTGGATTAGTCCCCCGACATCCTTGGCGCGCCAGGTAGGGGGGTCGAGGTTGTGTGAACCAGATCCGGCGTTCACACGAGCTAGATCTTCATCATCTTCATCGATATGTCGCCGAAGAAGAAGGCTTCGGAGGCGGCTGCTCCGTCCGCGCCGAACCCACCGCCGCCGGAGCAAACGGCTGATGGGGTAGACGCCGGCGGAAGAACGGGCGTCGACGAGGGAGCTCACGGTGCTGCCAGGTCCAAGGACAAGGCTGCGATGCCCATCGGCGACGTAGCCGGCTCCCACAACGACCGGGCGCACTCCAAGACCTCGGCGTCCGTACATGCACCGCGCCCATCTCAGGAGGTGCGGGACCGGCAGCGTCATGGTACTCACGGTACCATGCGTTTGCTGGACCAAGATCGAGCTGGTGGATCTCGGAGTGCTCAAGACCAGCATGCACGCCAACATGCTGGCACGAGCGAGGTATGGTCGCCTGGACGGGATACTGCTCCTTCTAACATAGTTAGAAGTCCGAGCATATCCCGCTCCTCGCACCGTTTGCCACCGCCGCCCGCCACTACAGCAGAAGCTTTGGCGCGAGCTCAACTGCTCCTGGACTACCCTCCAACGGCAGACAAGATCGACGACTGGAGGGCCACCATTCAGAGTCTCATCGGCTTCGCCAACGGCGACACTCAACGGCAGCCGAGCACGCCGCAGCCACGGCAAGTCAGCCAGGCACGAGCCGGTGGCGACAAGACCGGTGGGGGTGCAACCACTGTGCACTCTCCGCCCCGAAGGCCAAGATCGCCGACTCGCCGGATCCACCTCGACAGCGACTCCACCGCGTCATCAGATCCACGAGCTCGTCGCGATCAGCGCCAAGATCTTCACGAACGACAGCAAGAAGACGCTCGTACTCGCATCGAGCGCCGAAGAGAAGCGCGACGTCAATCGGACCAGCGCGCTGGGCCCTCTGTCGACATGCATGCGCCAGGGGAACCAGGCGACTTGCCGTACGCGGTAGGTTGCCCTACGTTTACTCGTGAGCTGCGGCAAGTCCAATGGCCCAGCACGAAGAATTTCAAGCCAGACGTACCAGAGAAGTACGACGGCAAGTCGCATCCGTCAGAGTTCCTCAGCATCTACACCATCGCGGTGCAGGCTGCCGGGGGGCGGGACGACAAGATCCTTGCCAACTACTTCCCGCTGGTGCTCAAGCCCAACGTCAGGTCCTGGCTCATGCACTTGCCGGACAACTCCATATCCTCCTGGGAAGACCTATGCCATCAGTTTGTCGGCGCCTTTACAGGCGGCCACAAACCTCATGGCCAAGAGAGTGACCTTCATCTGCTCGCCCAGAAGGAAGGAGAGCCCCTGCGCAAGTACATTCAGAGATTCAGCCGTGTACAGCACAACATCCCAGATGTCCACCCCGCCGCGGTCATCAGCGCATTCCATCAGAACGTGCGTAACCGCAGGATGCGGGAGGAGATGGCGATGTGCAAGATCAGAGACGTCAGTGAGCTGTATGCCCTGGCCGACAAGTGTGCACGTGCTGAGGAAGGGAGGAAACTCCCCGGAGAGAATACAGGAGCAGGAGGATCTGACACGAGGATGCTGCCCCGGTAAAGAAAAACCGACGGCGGAACAACAGGAAGAAGAAAGGCAAAGATGTGCTAGTCATTGAGCAGTCCGGCAACGAAGGTGGTGCCAAGAAAGCCAAAGCTGGTAGCTCCGGCAAGGAGATTGCCACATGCACCAACTGCCAGACTATGGCGGTCGCCGACAAGCAGGACGGCACCGACAAGCAGTACTGCAAGATCCACCGCACCAAGGGCCATGACCTCCAGAGCTGCAAGAAGCCCGAGCAGCTTGTCCAGCAGCAAAAGGCTGAATACGAGCAACGCGACAAGGAGAGGGCCCAAGGAGGCGCTGGAGAATCCGGCAAGAAGCGCGCCGGCCAGGGAGGACGCCGCGGCAAGGCCAAGCAGTGGCAAGGAGACAGACCTCCCCGCGGCCGTGACAAGGATGAAGATGACGACGATGACGAAGACATAGATGGTGTCGAGACCAGTGAGCAGGAGTTCCAGAAAGCCACAGAGGTCTTGTGAGTTGACGGCGGTGCGGGAAGTCAATGCGGCGGAACCACCTGTCGAGTCACGCAAGCTTCTGAAATGGTCCAGCACGCCTATCATCTTTGATATTGAGGACCACCCTGATCGCACAACTGCGGTCGGGTGCTTGCCGATGTTGGTTTCACCAACTATCCGCAACCTCAAGGTCACTAAGATGCTAGTTGACGGCGGGGCCGGCTTGAACCTGATCTCCTCCGCTGTACTCCAGAAACTCCAGATCCCTGACAGCGAGCTTGAAGAGACCGGCACATTCCAAGGAATCAACCCAGGAAGGAGCAAGCCGAAGGGGAAGGTCACGTTGCCAGTAACATTTGGCAACGAGGTGAACTTCAGGACTGAGAGGGTAACTTTTGACGTTGCCGATTTTCCATTGCCTTACAATGGGATACTCGGCCGTCCAGCACTCGCCAAGTTCATGGCAGCCTCTCACTACGCATACAACATGCTAAAGATGCCAGGCCCGATAAGCGTCATCTCTGTCCCTGGCGACAAGAAGGATGCTCTTATCTGCACCAACAAGATCTACCGGGAAGCGGCAGCCGCAACAGATCGCAAGTCACCTGCCGTTGAAGCTCCCGGGGGGAAGAAGAAGACCAAGTCCGGCAAGAGTTCTGATGCCCACTCCGGCAAGCGCACCTCTTCGGAGTGCTGCGCTGCCGTCGAGGACGCACCATCGAGCTCCACCGGCAAGTGTAAGAAGACAATGGCAGCTCCGCCAGAGACCAAGAAGGTGTCCGCCAAGGAGGACGGCACTGGTGGTACCTTCACCATCAGTGCCACTCTTGACCCTAAATAGGAAAGCGCGCTCATTGCTTTCCTGCGGGCGAACGTCGACGTGTTTGCGTGGCAACCGTCTGACATCCCCGGTGTACCCAGGAAAGTAATTGAGCACCATCTTGCCATTTGTCCTCATGCGCGGCCCGTCAAGCAGAAGGTCAGGAAGCAAGCAGTGGAGCGCCAAGAATTCATCGCAGAAGAGATCAAGAAGTTGGAAGCAGCAGGCCTTGTCAGAGGAGTGCTCCATCCTACGTGGTTGGCCAATCCTGTAGTCGTGCGCAAGGCGAACGGGAAATGGAGACTTTGTATCGACTTTACTGATGTTAACAAAGCTTGTCCCAAAGACCCATTTCCTTTGCCGCACATTGACCAGATTGTTGACTCCACGGCCGGATGTGACTTGCTTTCATTTCTTGATGCATACTCAGGATACCATCAGATCTTCATGGCAGAAGAGGATGAGGAGAAGACCGCATTCATCACTCCATGTGGCACGTACTGTTTCATACGGATGCCTTTCGGTTTAAAAAATGCTGGTTCAACATTTGCAAGGGTAGTCCATGTCGCTCTTGAGCCACAAATACACAGAAATGTGGAAGCCTACATGGATGACATAGTGGTCAAGAGCAAGGACAAGGCAACTCTGATTCAAGAGTTAGACGATACCTTTGCAAATCTGCGCAAGATCAGCCTCAAGCTCAACCCCGAGAAGTGTGTGTTTGGAGTCCCCTCCGGCAAGCTTCTCGGGTTCTTCGTGTCTCAGCGGGGAATCGAAGCCAATCCCGACAAGATCAAGGCCATTGAGCAGATTGAAGCACCGAAGCGCGTCAAGGATGTACAAAGACTTGCCGGTTGCATGGCTGCTCTCAGCAGGTTTATCTCTAGGTCTGCTGAGCACGCCCTGCCGTTTTTCAAAATATTGAAAAAGGTAGGTCCAATGAAATGGACTCCGGAAGCGGAGGCTGCGCTGCAAGACTTGAAGAGATACCTGTCCTCCACTCCAACACTTGTCGCACCTAAGCCACAAGAGAAGTTGCTGCTGTATATAGAGGCAACCAATCAAGTGGTTAGTGCTGCGTTAGTAGCAGAGAGGGAGGCAGATGACGAGCCAGCAACCACGGCAGGTGCATCCAGCGACAAGCAGGGGGCTTCCCCGACAAGCTCTGGTCCCGACAAGGATGGATCTGCGCAGACGCGCGAGGAGATACAGAAGAGAATGGTACATCGCCTAGTTTACTTTGTCAGTTCCCTTCTGCAGGGGGCTAGGTCAAGGTACTCTGGCGTGCAGAAATTGCTTTTCGGCCTTCTCATGGCCTCGAGAAAGCTGCGTCATTACTTCCAAGCACATGAGATCACAGTTGTCACTCGTTTTCCGCTGAAGAGGATACTACAGAATCCAGAAGCGACAGGCAGGATTGTTGAGTGGGCACTGGAACTGTCAAGCTTTGGCCTCAAGTTTGAGAGTACTTCAACTATCCAAAGCAGAGCATTGGCAGAATTCATAGCAGAATGGATGCCAACACCAGATGAAGAAATTCCAGAAACGAGCATCCCCGTCGAGGAAGCAAGCAAAGAGTGGCTGATGTACTTTGATGGTGCCTTTTCGCTGCAAGGCGCCGGCGCTGGCGTGCTACTTGTCGCACCCACCGGAGAGCACCTCAAGTACGTAGTCCAGATGCACTTTCCCAAGGAGCAAGCAACAAACAATACTGCAGAGTATGAAGGCTTGCTTGCCGGTCTCAGGATCGTGGCAGACCTTGGGATCAAGAAGCTCATTGTCAGGGGTGACTCGCAGCTTGTCGTCCGCCAAGTGAACAAGAGCTATCAGAGTCCGTTGATGGAAGCCTACGTCGACGAAGTGAGAACGCTAGAAGAGCACTTTGACGGCCTACAGATGGAGCATGTTCCAAGAGCTTAGAACGCCATTGCCGATGGCCTATCAAAGTGCGCTGCACTTAAGTTACCTGTGGAACCAGGGATCTTTGTGCTCAAGCTGACTCAACCGTCTCTAACGCCATCAACTGGACAGAGCAAGAAGAGGAAGTTGATTTTTGGTGACTATTTTCCGGCAGAGCTTCCCGAAGCCGCCGCCAAGAAGGTCCCCAAGATCAACGCCAAGAGCGCTGAGGAGCAGTCTGCTCTGGCAAGCCCTAGGGTTTGTTCCGTTGAAGCAGAAACTCCCGACAAGTTTTGCTCCGGCAAGCTTGCCGGGGAACGTCAAGCTCCGGCAGAGCCGCAGGTTCTTGCCGTAGAAGCGGATGTTCCCGCAGCAGCAGATTTGCCTTTGGTCCTTGTTGTCGAGCCACAAGCTCCAGCATGGACACAGCAGATTGTCCGTTTCCTTCAGACATGAGAACTTCCCGAAGAGCAAGAAGAAGCGAAAAGAGTAGCCCGGCAGTCAAGTATGTACCAGTTTGTCGACAACACACTGTACAGAAGAAGACTCAACGGTGTGAAATTGAAGTGTATTCACCGGGAAGAAGGACAAAAGCTGTTGGCAGAGATACATGGAGGCATATGTGGTCACCACATTGGCGCAAGAGCACTTGCCGGCAAAGCATTTCGGCAAGGTTTCTTTTGGCCTACAGCCCTCCAGGATGCAACTGCAGAAGTAACCAAGTGTGAAGCGTGCCAGTTCCATTCCAAGCAGATACACCAACCAGCTCAAGCTCTCCAGACGATCCCTTTATCCTGGCCATTTTCGGTCTGGGGGCTCGACATCCTCGGCCCCTTTCCCCGAGCAGTCGGGGGCTTTGAGTACTTGTACGTTGCAATCGACAAGTTCACAAAGTGGCCGGAAGTGGAAGCAGTGAGGAAGGTGACAGCACAGTCAGCAGTCAAGTTCTCCAGGATGATTGTTTGCCGCTTCGGGATCCCTAACAGGATAATCACCGACAACGGTACGTAATTCACGAGCCGCACCTTCATGCAGTACGTCCAAGATCTTGGCGCCAAGGTCTGCTTCACTTCTGTTACTCACCCGAGAAGCAATGGTCAAGCGGAGAGGGCAAATGCTGAAGTGCTACGTGGGCTCAAGACCAGGACTTTCGACAGGCTGCACAAGTGCGGAAGAAACTGGATCGAGGAGCTACTGGTGGTTCTTTGGTCGATCAGGACGACGCCAAATCGAGCCACTGGCCAGACACCTTTCGCTCTAGTCTATGGAGCAGAGGCAGTTCTCCCCACGGAACTCGTATACGGGTCACCTCGAGTGCTCACTTATGACGAGCTTGAGCAAAGAGCAGCTGCGACAAGATGACGCGCTACTCCTTGAGGAAGACCGTCTTCAGGCTGCTGTACGAGCTGCTCGCTACCAGCAAGCTTTGCGCCGCTACCATAGCCGCAAAGTTAACGCCAGAAGTCTCGAGGAAGGCGACCTTGTTCTTCGGCGTGTTCAGTCCGCCAAGAATTCCAACAAGTTGACGCCGAAGTGGGAAGGCCCTTACCGGGTGAAACGAGTCACTAGGCCTGGCGCTGTCCACCTTGAGACCGAAGATAGCATTCCGGTGAGCAATTCCTGGAACATTGAGCATCTTCGTAAGTTTTACCCGTAAGGCGCGGTTGCCGGAACCTGTTCCGGCAACCACCTTTTGTACAAGTCTTGCCACTGTTGCATGTAATCCTTTGTACAAAGCCGGGCGCAGATCCCGTGCATAAGTAAAGCTCATATGCTCCGCACATCTTGTCAATTTCATGCTTTCTATTTTTTGCATATGTGATCTGACACTTTGTGCAGCACCTACTCCCCGGTAAGCAATAACGAGCCGTAAGGCTCCATATCTTTATTTTCTCATCTTTCTTTTTTCTCAAGGAAAGGAAGGTTCCCTCGCCCACAAGTTTGCCAGGGGGAAAGGAGAAGATAATGGTATGGACCAAGCGTCGTTCAAGAAAGTTTCGCCTTACCGGGAAGCAAACAACAGAAAAGCTAAGTTGCCAAAGTTTGAGCAATCAGATTTTTAAATTTTTTAAGTTATCTCCCTTAAACGACCACACTTTGTATGGAAAACCTATGCGCGGAGGACCCAACTCGTAGCTAGTTGCGCCCTTACTTTGTTTCGAGTCCGCTCAACAACTTAAGTGAGCTGCGACTAGTTGCGACAAGGTTTCTTGTCGGTAGCGGCACCGCCAGCAGGCTGCTGACGTCCCGCACTCAGCGCTCGCGGCTAAGGTGCCTGCACCGGCAAGTTCCCTAAAAGCGTAGGGCAAAAACATACAAAGGGAGGAATCAAGTAAAGGGAATAACATTACAATCATTACCCGGAATAGAGTTATATTACAAGGTAGCTTGTCGCGGCTCTAACAGAT
Organism: Triticum urartu; assembly: GCF_003073215.2. Taxonomy (NCBI): domain Eukaryota; kingdom Viridiplantae; phylum Streptophyta; class Magnoliopsida; order Poales; family Poaceae; genus Triticum; species Triticum urartu. The sequence goes on from NC_053027.1 coordinate 453,176,945, forward strand.
TGTTCTCATAACATGACCAGCAGCGACAAGAAAAGAAGAAAACGGGCGGCCTAGTCTACGCGATCGCCCTCAATCCTCTTGATTCCGCTCACCTTATCCACAATGGGTGCGACAAGGGTCTTGAGCGCCTCCAGATCAGCATCCGGCGGCAGGGTCTTGAGGACGTTGGTGAGGTTGAGGCCCGAGTTGCGGAAGGCCACCTTCACCAACACCTTTTGAAGAGCTCCCGCGCAGATCTTGCGCGACTCATCGGCCAGCTGCTTTGGGATCTTCTCCCAGAGCCGCTGGAGGGCCGTCGCCACGCCTTTGAAGGACAAGGTGAGCTTGGCGCTGGGTTGGAGGTTCTCATCAGAGGGATACCCGAGATCCTCCACCCCCAGCTGCGCCAGCTCCCTGCCGATATCTGCGGCAGCATTCACGAGACCCTCCGTCCAGTGCTCCACTTTCTCCCTAAAAGCATTCTGGGCGGCGGCAGCACTCGCCAGCAGCGCCTTGTCGCCCTTGATCTCCTCCTTCAAGGCCACCTCCTGCTCCCTGGCGCCGTCCAGCGTCTTGGTCAAAGTGGTCAGCTTCAACTCAAGATCTGCGTTGGAGTCCTTGGCGGCGCTAAGCTCTTTGCCCTTCTCGGCGAGACGAACCTGCAGCTCTGAGTTGCTGTGGGTGTCCTTCTCCCGCTCACGCTTGAGCGTGGCAAGCTCTTCACCACTCGCCTTGAGATCGGCCTCCAGCTGCGCCACCTTCGTCTCCAGCTCCTTCTTGGCGGCCTCGGCAACTGCGGCAACATCCTCTGCTTGCTTAAGGGCTCCGCCGAATTTTTGCTCACGCGCGGCAAGCTCCTCCTCGTGGCTGTCGAGGTTAACTTTCCGCTGCACCAGCTCGCCCTCCTGCGCAGACAGCTTCTCAGCGGCAAGCCGCTGTTGCTCTTCAACTTCGGCCTTCTTGAGGAAGAAGGCCTTCTGCTCTTCGGCGAGTTGCTCCCGCTCCTCTGCCAGGGACCGGAGAGCTTCCTGGTTGAGACCCCGGAGCTCCTCCGCGCGCTTCTCGATGTCCGCTCCCGCCTTCGCGACAAGCGCCTCGCGGGATTCCAGCTTTGCTTGCCGCGCGCGGTAGAGCGACAACAGCTTCCGCAGCAGCCGCTCCTCCTCAGGCTCGCCGCTGCTGCTGCTCGGCGCATCAACTAGCGTCAGCCCAGCGGAGGCGAGCACCTCTCCATCAAAGCTCTCTCCCTCGACCGGCGCCCTGGAGCTTGACGCCCAGGGGAGGTTGATGAAGACGCCATCGCCGGCCTTCAAGTAGACGCCTGGCTGGGGCTCTTCGGAGCCTGGCGCTACGGCAGCGGCGGACGGGTCGGCGGTGGACGTAGCGCCTGGCGCTCCTGCGGCCTCAGGGCCGTCAGTGCGATCGCCAGACCCCTCGCCAGCTGCTGCAGCGGCAGCTTTGGCGGCCTCGTCGCCGGCGGGATCATCAGCGCCGGCTGCTTCTTCAGTGGCAGCGGCGTCGTCGGCAGCAACCTCGGTCTCCATCGGCTCCGCAGCAGATGGGTCTGATGGCCGGAAAAGTGAGAAAAATCAAGCAAATACCCAAAAAGAAGAAGAACCCAAGAGAAGATTACTTGTACTGGGTTCGGCAGTCGTAGTCTCCGCCGCCGGGGGGACGCTGGTGCTGTCCCTTGCCGGAGAACTCTCCCTTGCCGGAGGACTCTCCCTTGGCATTTCGGGGGCGGCCTCCGGGCGCTCCTGGTGGGGCTGCTCTGCTCCTACACAAACCAACAGTCAGATGTCAGCAAAGAAAGAGTATCCATGCGCGCCTAACAGCGGAAAGCAAACCATATACTTACGCTGGGGGCTGCTCTGGAGAACAGTTGCCGGGTCTGGCAAGGTTGTCTCGGACGCACACCCTGCTGTCGCGGTGGGTTCGTCCTCGATGGCAATCACCGGGACCTTGGCTCTCTTCGCTGCTCTCTGGGCCAGAGTCCTAAAAAGGAATAAGTTCAGAGTAAAGCAAATGAGATACAAGACAAAACAGCAATAATTGAAGAACTACAAGTACAACAAGAGAATCTTACTCTTCTTCTTCCTCGTCGGAGCTGAACGCGGAGAAGTCGAAGTCCGGCTCACGTCCGGCGCAAGGAGGCGGAGGAGTAGTTTCCCTTGGCCGCTTGGCGGGAACAGTGGCGGTGGTCTGAGATGACCCCGCTCCGGCTGCCGCCGTGGCGTGAGAAGCGGCAGGAGCAGAAGCGGTGGTCCGGGTGGACCCCGCTCCAGTTGCCGGAGCAGCGTGAGGTGCTCCTGCAGCAACAGTGCTTGCCGCGGTGGAGCGTGTCGCGCGGCGCGGCGACTGTTCACTCGCCCGCCGCCCCGCTATGTCCCCGGCCTTGCGGAGACGCCTTCTTGGTGGGGATGGAGGCTCTGCTTGCGGCGAGCTACCTGAAGATGAGGAGGAAGAGGAGTTGATCTCCAGCGAGCCGCTCGTATCCTCGGCGGGCTCGCTCGACTCGACGTCATGCCCGACAAGCTCTTTCTCGCCGACGAGCTCCCCTCGCTCGGCACGGCTTGGCGCCTCTGCTGCCTCTGCCTCCTCCATGGTGAATCCAAATTCGCCCGCGGCTGCGGCTGCCGCCGCCTCTTCCAGCCTAGTGGCGATGCGTGTCATCTCCGCATCGGTGGTCTCGCGGGTGAGGCTATTCTTTTCGTCGGAGCGGACCGGCACTTCTACCAAGCCGTCGAAGAACTCCTGCACGACGTCGTCTGCAGGCTCAAAGGATGTCGGGGGACTAATCCACGAACACCCATGGGACCGGCGGACCGAGTCCCTTTCGGTTCGGCAGGGGCGAGGGTCGCACGAAGAGCGGATCGAGGCGAAGCACACGAGCAGTTTACCCAGGTTCGGGCCGCACGGATGCGTAAAACCCTACTCTTGCTTTGTGGTTTGTATTGAGTTCTTGCTCGGGAGCGCGGAGTGCTATAGTACACCCCAGCAGCTAACGAGACCGAGCGTGAGTGTTTTCTTCCTCTCCCCCCTCTACGTTGCGCATGGGCCTCCTTTTATATGCTCAAGGGGTCACCGACAGGTGGCAACGTAGACAAGGTTAAAAATGGAAAGGTGTTGCGGTTGGTACAGCTACCTGCTACAGTGTATCATACCTAACCCTGACGGCAGGGGACCAGGGCATTAAATGCCCGTCTGCGTCGCCTAAACAGTGCAAAAGGGACCGTCAGGGACGCCACCGCTCGCCATGATGGCAATCTTGTCAGCGCCGCTTGCCACCGCGCACCGCTGGCTGCACAGCCTCCCGCCACGTACGCCTGGAAGGGTCCTAGAGCGACACGTTGGTGGATGTGCTGGAGTGCGGACACAGAGTGGTGGCTTGCCGCGGCAAGCGCCTTGCCGCGGTCGTTGTCTTGTCGCGTCCGGGAGCTTGTCGCTCACCGGGCCTTGCCGGGACACGTGGCGCGTCACGGCAAGTTCCTTGAGATGCCTTGGTTGGCCTTCCCGGCAAGCTCCTCTTGCCGGGGTCTTGTCTCCTTGGCTTGGATACTTTGTCCTTGAATGGCTCCAAAGGAACCACGGAGGACCTTGGCGGTCACCCGGCAAGCCTTGCCGTGGGATGCTGCGACTGCCCGTGCACAAGTTCGGGATACTAGGGTACCCCTACCCTAGTACACCGACATCATTGATCTTCACTTATATCTCTCGGAGTAGTTTGTCATTTGCTCTAGTGCTTCACTTATATCTTTTTAGAGCACGGTGGTTGTCGTGGAATTGTCACGGCAGATGTCCTTAGTGTCAGGACTTAGTCGTGAGGCCAACGCATCTATGTGGTAGCTTGAGAGGGGTTGAGCGGAATCGAGAGACGCAACACAAGACAGGGATTTAGACAGCTTCGGGCCCCGGGAAATATCATCCGGTAACAACCCTACATGCTATTTGAGGCTAGGTCTCATTATCATCACGAGGGAGTCGCCGTAAACCGACATCTTCTTTGTGTCTAGCCCTAAGATTGTTTGTTGCTTGTAGCCCGTCCTCTTTTGGGAGCCTTGCCCCTCCTTATATATGTTGAAGGGGCGGGTTACATGTGGAGTCCTATTAGGATTAGGACTAGTCTATCTCTAATATAAACCGGATACAAGTCCTGGTCTTAACTCCTTGTAAGGTAAATATTCCTCATGCCTTTCTCCTTAAACCGGCCCACCATAGTATGAACCGGCCTTCATGAACCGCCCGTTGGGCCACCAGGTCTTGTCGCTCCTCTGACCCGCCCGCCGGATTACCAATGAATCATAAACCGCCAGGTCCAAACGGGTCACCAGTGAATCGTCAAGTTTCATCCAGGTCTCAAGTAAACCGCCAAGTCCGGCCGGGTTGAAGTTCCGGCCGGTTTACGCCGCAGGGTATATCCCCGACATTAGCCCCCAAGTTTAGCTTGGATTTATCCATGGTAAACTTATGCTGCAAAATAAACACAAGAACCAACTTGACAGGTTGTGCTCCGGATTAAGAATTCTTGTAGACCGGCACCTGATCATCCTTAAATCCTTGTCATTTTCTCCTTCTAGAAAATCCGGATCAATAACCAGCCTCATACTCAAATTGCTGACGTTGGTTTCTCATAGGAAAATATTGTGAAGAATAATCCACTTGAGTCGGCTTCCAAAGCGCCGGTTTAAGAAATATAGGTCTTGAAATACTCATCTGATATTCAGCCGGTTTGAAGATCTAAAACTTGCCGATTTAATATTACCAAAATTGCCGGGTTATAAAAACTGATAATTTCGGGTCATGATTGTTTCCAACGCCGGTTCATGATTGTTGCCAACGCCGGTTCATGATTGTTGCAGACACCAGGTCAATCTGGTTAGCTCAAAACTGAAATTTAGAAGATATTTCCCCCTTATATCCATATTACCTGTAGCCCCCAAGTTTTGAACAGAACAAAGTGATGATTTGAGACTTGCTTCCATATAATTACTGCCACTTTGAAGAAATCCATGTTGCTCATCTCAGTCACTAGTGAAAGCTGAAGACTCCATATATGTAGCCCCCAAGTGCCGGATTGTCATGCTTGCAGCAACCTGGGACTTGCAATTGCTTATAAAAACTTCAATCAGTGTAGCCCCCAAGGGCCGGCTTAGTAAGATAATAATGAACCGGGACTTGATATATACTTCAATGAAAATAACATCTGATAATGTAGCTTCCATCGTAGGGCTTGAACCCACGTCCACAAGGTTAAGAGCTTTGTGTTTTACCAACTGAGCAATGGATCCTTCAATATTATGGACGAAAACTTGTGTACCTTGAATTGTTGACAGGAGCAATTGGTAGCCCCCAAGGGCCGGCTCATTATAATATGATGAGTCGGGTCTTCAATAAGACTAGTAAAAATGACTTTGCATTAGCCCCCAAGTGTCATGGTGCATGCTTGCAGCGACATGAGACTTGCATGTAATCTCAATTTGAATAATGTAGCCCCCAAGTGCCGGGTTGTAAGCCTGCAGCGACTCGGGACTATTCCTTCCATTGTAGAATAAATCATATCCTTTGATAAAATAATAGCCATTGCGCTAAAGCGACTTTGAAAATTCAATAATACCGGTTATTAATAACCATAAAAATCCAGCCATGTTGGCTATTCAAGATAATATAATCTGGTATGAAAACCTTATTCATTCAATATCATAATGAAAATTCAGCCAAGTTTGGCTATTTGAATAATATAACCCAATGATTTATAAGCGCATAATTCCAATGGCGCAATCCAAATATATATACTGGTGACTTATAGTCCAAAGCCAGGCCGGTTTAACAAACCTGTTTCTGCATACAACAAGTTTAAAGTGTCCTGGCAGTTTACCGCCGGACGGGTCATAAGGCCCAACATATACCCCGAGTTTATACCCAAGGCTGCACTTAAGAATAATCAAATATGAAATATATCATACCTGTGACATTGAATCACATTGTTGGTTTTACCAACTTTTTTGTAGTGAAGGTGATAACTCCAATCTTGAGTACTGATAACTCCTTCCATATTGTGCCGGTTTAAGATAAAACTGTATCGGGTTGTGATAAACACCGGTTTAACCACATATAATACTGGCGACTCGTAGTCAAACCAGACCGGGTTGATAGTCTCCGGATTATAACTTGATTGTGTACTGACAACTTGTAGTTGACAGCCTAACCGGGTAGATAAACGCCGGTTTGAAAGCATCACAAATCTTATAAAAAGAAAGCAAAACTTAGCAAAAAGCAAATAAAACCGTTGTAGTCGAGGCTTTTCACGGGCTGCCAGGCCCCAAATTTGAGGCTTTTCATGGCTGCCAGGCCACTAAGTTAAACCATTTTTTCAAAGCCTTTTAAGATGGTCCTCAATCCTTAACCAATCATCGTTTTAACTTGACAAGTTCAGGGTCTTCATTTTACAGTAACTTGTCAAAGTTTGAAGGGTCATACCAGGTTTACCTGGGCGGAGTGACTTACTTAAATAGGCAGGTTAACCCGGGGTTTTAGGTGTATATACCAGTCTTCCAAGCCATGGCTTGATAGCCCATTACAAGTGTAGATTCTAAGTTCATTTCGATAGCAAAGAATCCCCAAGTAACGTTTTGAGCTGTGCTCATTGGGTGCCTATGTTTGATTTGTTGTTTTACAACACTCTCTTTGGCCCCAGATTGATTTGGCTTTGAACCGATCAAAAGGTGTGACTATGGTTCGAATACAACCAAGCCCCCAAGTGATCAATAATATGATAAGCCAATAAGGCAGGATACCCATGTTTGAACCGCGCATCATGGCAGCAGGTCCTCTTTGGAAATTTTTAACTTTTTGCAAGAGATAAATTCTTCTTGAACTGGGATCTTGAACCGGATATTAAGAGCTTCAAAACTTTGTGGGAGACATCTTTCCCTTGAACCGGATTTTAAACTGGAATCTTCATTTTCAGCCGGAAATTTTCTGACGGCCTTTAAATTTGCACCAATATGGCGGTTTAGGGTCCTACATTAAACAACTTTGCAAACCGGAGTAATTGCTCTTTTAAAGAAGGCAATATAAAATATATTGGATGGGTTTCACCTGATATATCATGCCAGGGGTTATCCACCGTGGAGTTGATGATCACCGTCGTGAAGATGAAATCAATCATGGCCGAGTCAGCCGCGGCAGACGGCCACGGCGTTTGTAAACCGGCGCGGTCGCGAGTGACGGCCACGGCGTTGTAAACCGGTGCGGGAGTCCGTTGAGTAACAACAACCAGCTGTACTGAAATGATGTCGGCATGCCTCCATATCCGTGGCATAATACCACTTTGTAGTGGATTTTGTCCTGCGTAAAATACTACAAGATAGAGTAACTATTTCGCAGACAGATACTGTATACAGATGAAACAGATAAGATGGGTATCACCTGATGTTTTTGCTAGATGACCGGCTTATGGAGAGAGCCACGGGTCGTGACCCAGCGGTGCAGAACCGCGCGAGGCGGCGCAGGAGAGGCAGCGCTACCAAATCGTGGGGCGCGACCAGGGCGGCTCGGAGATGAAGACGATGACGACGACTAGCAGAACTGTGTGGAGGCAAAGTGACCCGGAACCGAGGTGGCTTGAAGGAATATCAGCCATATAGGTGCTTCGAAGCTGCAGCGACGACCCAGAAACAGAGGCCAAGCGGGGGTCGAACTGGCCGTCGATCCACGGCAGTAGCCCGGAGGCAGGGCTAGGCCAACTGTCGTGGATTTGTCATCTGGTTCAAAGTAGCAGAGCAATGGTGGTTCGGCGCACGACAGCTAAGTGATGAGCATGCGGCCCAACGGTGGAGGTGAAGGTGAAGCCAGTTTGAGCGAGGCCGGGGTGGTTTGGCCGCGTATACGGCGACTCGAGGTGGCTCGGAGGAGCAAGGCGTCTCAGGGTAACAAAGGCGAGTCCGGGGCGGCCCGGCACCAGTCCGGCGGCGGCTTGGAAGTGGGAGATGAGCAGCGGCGATTCTCGGACGCAGTAGCGGACGCACTCAGGGCGGCTCACGGGCGTGATGGCGGTGACTTGACGAAACTGGCCGGCTCAGTGATGGCGAGTCACAGGCATAGGAACAGCAGCTCAGGTAGAGGCAGCGAAGCCGAGTCAAAGCTCACGGTAACGAGCCACCTCGGAGATCCGTAGGCCCGTGGGTGAGCGGATTTTGGCGCACAGAGGAGTAGTGCGGGAGCGACGCCGTCGACCGGCGCGGGCCTAGAGCAGGGCGGCCCGTGGCCGGACACAACCGGAAGCAACCCGGCAGGGTCTCGCAGGGACAGCCGAAGCGGCTCAGCGGCAACAGGGGGCCGAGTTGAAACTACGGACAAACAAATCGCTCTTCGGTAGCTCGGTGAGATGACAAACGGCGGCGACTTGGCATAGAAAACGAGACAGAGACTTGAGGCCTTACGGTCTTAAGCGGGTGGTAAGGCGAGGCTGTGAAGATCAAATCCCATCATCTGACTTTACTAATCCAGCACCATGATGGATTGTCTTGGTTGCCTCCCCATGCAGCAGCTTTTGGTAAGTAAACAATTTGGAGTTGTAGAACAACCTGACCAATGCGTGGCAAAGTACTAATTGAAGCAGTTTGATTGTCACTGTTGCCTCGTACGAACAGAGGCGTCTTCAAGCTTCTCGTGAAGACACCGCAGCAGGACCGACCCCTGTACACGTGCCTAGCTTGGCCTGCTGGAGAAATATAAAGGACTACGGCGACTTGACCATAGCGCAGGACTTCTTCGAGTCGGCCTTGGTATATCCGTCCCGCAATGCGAGGAAGAAAAACTGCAGTGGAAAGCTTCATCTTGGTCTCGGCGACACGTAATAATAGCACATAAAACTGATCTTTATTCGGATTCGATGAAACGGGTCGTATCGATAAGCCGAAGAATATCCAAACCCTAGATCCCATCGAACTTAAAACTTGTTCACGTCATCGTGACTGCCACTGAAGTTTAACCTTTCAATCTTGATTGATGAACTCATAGTCAATGTACTTTCGAGCCGGTTCTTCCTGATCTGGCAGATCGTTAATTTCTCGATCCTTTGAAGAGATCCCTTCAAGAACTCATCACCACCGTGCGCGGGCCCCACGGTGGGCGCCAACTGTCGTGGAATTGTCACGGCAGATGTCCTTAGTGTCAGGACTTAGTCGCGAGGCCAACGCATCTATGTGGTAGCTTGAGAGGGGTTGAGCGGAATCGAGAGACGCAACACAAGACAGGGATTTAGACAGCTTCGGGCCTCGGGAAACATCATCCGGTAACAACCCTACATGCTGTTTGAGGCTAGGTCTCATTATCATCATGAGGGAGTCGCCGTAAACCGGCATCCTCTTTGTGTCTAGCCCTAAGATTGTTTCTTGCTTGTAGCCCGTCCTCTTTTGGGAGCCTTGCCCCTCCTTATATATGTTGAAGGGGCGGGTTACATGTGGAGTCCTATTAGGATTAGGACTAGTCTATCTCTAATATAAACCGGATACAAGTCCTGGTCTTAACTCCTTGTAAGGTAAATATTCGTCATGCCTTTCTCCTTAAACCGGCCCACCATAGTATGAACCGGCCTTCATGAACCGCCCATTGGGCCACCGGGTCTTGTCGCTCCTCTGACCCGCCTGCCGGATTACCAATGAATCATAAACCGCCAGGTCCAAACGGGTCACCAGTGAATCGTCAAGTTTCAGCCGGGTCTCAAGTAAACCGCCAAGTCCGGCCGGGTTAAAGTTCCGGCCGGTTTACGCCGCGGGGTATATCCCCGACAGTGGTGGTTTTATTTTGTAGAAATAGATGAACTCTCATGCTTCACTTATATCATTTTGAGAGTATTTAGAACAGCATGGTAATTTTCTTTGGTTATGAATTTAGTCCTAATATGATGGGCATCCAAGAGGGATATAATAAAAACTTTCATATAAAGTGCATTGAATACTATGAGAAGTTTGATACTTGATGATTGTTTTGAGATATGAAGATGGTGATATTAGAATCATGCTATTTGAGTAGTTGTGAATTTGAGAAATACTTGTGTTGAAGTTTGTGATTCCCGTAGCACGCATGTATGGTGAACCGCTATGTGATAAAGTCGGAGCATGATTTATTTATTGATTGTCTTCCTTATGAGTGGCGGCCAGGGACGAGCAATGGTCTTTTCCTACCAATCTACCCCCTAGGAGCATGCGCGTAGTACTTTGTTTCGATAACTAATAGATTTTTGCAATAAGTATGTGAGTTCTTTATGACTAATGTTGAGTCCATGGATTATACGCACTCTCACCCTTCCACCATTGCTACCCTCTCTAGTATCGTGCAACTTTCGCCGGTACCATAAACCCACCATATACCTTCCTCAAAACAGCCACCATACCTACCTATCATGGCATTTCCATAGGCATTCCGAGATATATTGCCATGCAACCTTCCACCGTTCCGTTTATTATGACACGCTCCATCATTTTTATATTGCTTTGCATGATCATGCAGTTGACATTGTATTTGTGGCAAAGCCACCGTTCATAATTCTTTCATACATGTCACTCATGCATCATTGCACATCTCAGTACACCGCCGGAGGCATTCATATAGAGTCATATCTTGTTCTAAGTATCGAGTTGTAATTCTTGAGCTGTAAGTAAATAAAAGTGTGATGATCATCATTATTAGAGCATTGTCTCAGTGAAGAAAGGGTGATGGAGACTATGATTCCCCCACAAGTCGGGATGAGACTCCGGATGAAAATAAATAAATAAATAAAAGAGGCCAAAGAAGCCCAAATAAAAAAGGGGAGAAAAGAGGCCATAAAAAAGAGAAGGCCCAAATAAAAAAATAAAAAATGAGAGAAAAAGAGAGAAGGGACAATGCTACTATCCTTTTACCAAACTTGTGCTTCAAAGTAGCACCATGATCTTCATGATAGAGAGTCTCCTATGTTGTCATTTTCATATACTAGTGGGAATATTTCATTATAGAACTTGGCTTGTATATTCCAATGATGGGCTTCCTCAAAATGCTCTAGGTCTTCGTGAGCAAGCGAGTTGGATGCACACCCACTTGTTTCTTTTGTTGATCTTTCATACACTTATAGATCTAGTGGATCCGTTGCATGGCAATCCCTACCCACTCACATTGATATCTATTAATGGGAACCTCCATAGCCCGTTGATACGCCTAGTTGATGTGAGCCTATCTTCTCCTTTTTGTCTTCTCCACAACCACCATTCTATTCCACCTATAGTGCTATGTCCATGGCTCACGCTCATGTATTGCATGAAGATTGAAAAAGTTTGTGAACATCAAAAGTATGAAGCAATTTCTTGGCTTGTCATCGGGGTTGTGCATGATTTAAATATTTTGTGTGGTTAAGATAGAGCATAGCCAGACTATATGATTTTGTAGGGATAGCTTTCTTTGGCCATGTTATTTTGAGAAGACATGATTGCTTTGTTAGTATGCTTGAAGTATTATTATTTTTATGTCAATATTAAACTTTTGTCTTGAATCTTATGGATCTGAATATTCTTGCCACAATAAAGAGAACTACATGGATAAATATGTTAGGTAGCATTCCACATCAAAAATTCTGTTTTTATCATTTACCTACTCGAGGACGAGCAGGAATTAAGCTTGGGGATGCTGATACGTCTCCAACATATCTATAATTTTTGATTGTTCCATGCTATTATATTATCAACCTTGGATGTTTTATATGCATTTATATGCTATTTTATAAGATTTTTGGGACTAACCTATTAACCTAGAGCCCAGTGCCAGTTTCTATTTTTTCCTTGTTTTAGAGTATCACAGAAAAGGAAAATCAAACAGAGTCCAATTGACCTGAAACTTCACGGAACTTATTTATGAAACGGAAGCAACCTGATAGACTTGGAGTGCACGTCAAGAAAGAAACGAGGGAGCCACGAGGTAGGGGGGCGCGCCCACCCCCCTAGGGTGCGCCCTCCACCCTCATGGGCCCCTCGTGGCTCCCCTGACGTACTTCTTCCTCCTATATATATCTCCATATACCCTAAAAACATCCGGGAGCACAATAGATCGAGAGTTCCGCCGCCAGAAGCCTCCGTAGCCACCGAAAGCCAATCTATACCTGTTCCGGCACCCTGTCGGAGGGGGAACCCCTCTCCGATGGCCATCTTCATCATCCCGGTGCTCTCCATGACGAGGAGGGAGTTGTTCTCCCTTGGGGCTGAGGGTATGTACTAGTAGCTATGTGTTTGATCTCTCTCTCTCTCTCTCTCGTGTTCTTGAGGTGATACGATCTTGATGTATCGCGAGCTTTGCTATTATAGTTGGATCTTATAATGTTTCTTCCCCCTCTACTCTCTTGTAATGGATTGAGTTTTCCCTTTGAAGTTATCTTATCGGATTGAGTCTTTAAGGATTTGGGAACACTTGAAGTATGTCTTGCCGTGCTTATCTATGGTGACAATGGGATATCAGGTGATCCACTTGATGTATGTTTTGGTGATCAACTTGCGGGTTCCGCCCATGAACCTATGCATAGGGGTTGGCACACGTTTTCGTCTTGACTCTCCGGTAGAAACTTTGGGGCACTCTTTGAGGTTCTATGTGTTGGTTGAATAGATGAATCTGAGATTATGTGATGCATATCGTATAATCATACCCACGGATACTTGAGGTGACATTGGAGTATCTAGGTGACATTAGGGTTTTGGTTTATTTGTGTCTTAAGGTGTTATTCTAGTACGAACTGTAGGGCTGTTTGTGACACTTATAGGAATAGCCCAACAGATTGATTGGAAAGAATAACTTTGAGGTGGTTTCGCACCCTACCATAATCTCTTCATTTGTTCTCCGTTATCGGTGACTTTGGAGTGACTCTTTGTTGCATGTTGAGGGATAGTTATGTGATCCAATTATGTTATTATTGTTGAGAGAACTTGCACTAGTGAAAGTATGAACCCTAGGCCTTGTTTCCTAGCATTGCAATACCATTTACGCTCACTTTTATCAATAGTTACCTTGCTGTTTTTATATTTTCAGATTACAAAAACCTTTATCTACCATCCATATACCACTTGTATCACCATCTCTTCGCCAAACTAGTGCACTTATGCAATTTACCATTGTATTGGGTGAGTTGGGGACACAAGAGACTCTTTGTTATTTGGTTGCAGGGTTGCTTGAGAGAGACCATCTTCATCCTACGCCTCCTACGGATTGATAAACCTTAGGTCATCCGCACTTGGAGGCCCAACAACGTCTACAAGAAGAAGGTTGTGTAGTAGACATCACGCCCCTCCCACGCCATGGAGTCCATGGACCAGAGGGGAAACCCTTCTCCCATCTAGGGAGGAGGTCAAGGAAGAAGAAGAAGGAGGGGGGCTCTCTCCCCCTCGCTTCCGCCATCATCATCACCACCATCTTCACCAACAACTTCACCGCCATCATCACCAACTCTCCCCCCCTCTATGCGGCGGTGTAGCCTCTCTCTTACCCACTGTAATCTCTACTTAAACATGGTGCTGAACGCTATATATTATTTCCCAATGATGTATGGCTATCCTATGATGTTTGAGTAGATCTGTTTTGTCCTATGGGCTATTTGATGATCAAGATTGGTTTGAGTTGCATGTTTTATTATTGGTGTTGTCCTATGGTGCTCTCCGTGTCGCACAAGCGTGAGGGATCCCCACTGTAGGGTGTTGCAATATGTTCATGATTCGCTTATAGTGGGTTGCGTGAGTGACTAAAACACAAACCCGAGTAAGGGGGTTGTTGCGTATGGGATAAAGAGGACTTGATGCTTTAATGCTATGGGTTGTACCTTAATGATCTTTAGTAGTTGCGGATGCTTGCTAGAGTTCCAATCATAAGTGCGTATGATCCAAGTAGAGAAAGTATGTTAGCTTATGCCTCTCCCTCATATAAAATTGCAATAATGATTACTGGTCTAGTTATCGATTGCCTAGGGACAAATAACTTTCTCGTAACAAAAAGCTCTTTACTAAAACTAATTTAGTTGTATCTTTATCTAAACAGCCCCTACCTTTTATTTACTTGCTCTTTATTATCTTGCAAACCTATCCAACAACACCTACAAAGTATTTCTAGTTTCATACTTGTTCTAGGTAAAGCGAACGTCAAGCGTGCGTAGAGTTGTATCGGTGGTCGATAGAACTTGAGGGAGTATTTGTTCTGCCTTTAGCTCCTCTTGTTGGGTTCGACACTCTTACTTATCGAAAACTGTTGCGATCCCCTATACTTGTGGGTTATTAAGACCTTTTTATGGTGCCGTTGCTAGGGAGCAATAGCGTGGGTGAATATTCTCGTGTGTGCTTGTTTGCTTTATCACTAAGTAATTTTTATTTGTTGTTCTTAGTTGTTTTCTATCTTCAGTTATGGGTAGGAAACACAAAATACCAAAAAAAATTAGTTGTACCTACTGAACCAATGGTTGAAGAACCACTCAAAATCTATCACACTACTGAAGCTTATTACTTGGATCATCTTTGATCCCTATGTGCTTGTGCTGAAAACCCAACTAGCTTAGTTGAGGGAAAATCTTTAGATGAGCATGCTTGTTATGTGCGACACCGTATATCTGAAAAAGGGAAACTTTTACTGGGTCAAATTCATCGTTTGCAATGCTATGCTTGGAATTTATGTGAAATATATGATTTTACTTGTTGTTCTGAAAACCCTAAGAAACACCTTCCCTATCAATATGAGTTTAGTGATAATGGAATCGTATCTTCGTATTCTAAAGGTGTTTATAGTTACTATGATGTTCAACAAATTGAAGAATTTGTTGCTTTTAAGGGTGCTTACGAAATTGCTTCTTTGATTGAAAAGTATGATGCTACTCTTTACAAATCTGAAAATTTTGCCATACTTAAATACTGCTATGATGACTATGCTTCTAATGCCTATGTTGAACCATATATTGAGGACTACTCCGATGTCCAAGAAGAGACTAATATTTCGCAGGAGTCTATGGAAGAAGAAATTGATGAAACTGTGAGCTCATTGAATGAAAAAGATGATGAGGAGAGCGAAGAACAAAAGGAGGAAGAGCGGATTAGCTACCCGTGCCCACCTTCTAATGAGAGTAACTCTTCAACTCATACATTGTTTAATTTCCCTTCGTGCTTACCGAAGGATGATTGCTATGATCCCGTTGATTCTTTTGAAATTTCGCTTTTTGATGATGCTTGCTATGCTTGTGGCCAAGATGCCAATATGAATTATGCTTATGGAGATGGACTTGCTATAGTTCCTTATGTTAAACATGAAATTGTTGCTATTGCACCCACGCATGATAGTCCTATTATCTTTTTGAATTCTCCCGACTACACTATATCGGAGAAGTTTACCCTTATTAAGGATTATATTGATGGGTTGCGTTTTCCTATTACACATGATGATTTTGATGATTATAATATGCATGTGCTTGCTGCTCCTACTTGCAATTATTATGAGAGAGGAACTATATCTCCACCTCTCTATGTTTCCAATACATTAAAATTGCGAGAAATTGTTTATACTATGCATTGGCCTTTACTTTGTGTGCATGAATTGTTCTTTTATGACATGCCGATGCATAGGAAGAGAGTTAGACTTCATCATTACATGATATATGTTACTTTGTGCTCATTACTAAATTACAAATCATTGTTAATTAAAATTGGCTTTGATATACCTTGGGATCCGGGTGGATTCATTACTTGAGCACTATATGCCTAGCTTAATGGCTTTAAAGAAAGCGCTGCCCGGGAGACAACCCGGAAGTTTTAGAGAGTCATTTATTTCTGTTGAGTGCTTTTATATAGTTTAAAAACAACAAAAATAAAGAGGGGAACCCAAAACTTTTTCAAAAAGGAAAGTGAAAGTGAGAAAGACAAGCATTGTTGAAGTGGGAGAGCTCCTTGAACTTTGTTCATGCTCACTGAAACTTTGTGAATCTTGATTACAGAAACTTTTCAACAAAAATAATTATGCCCTTGTACAATTTCTTTGTATTATAAAAATAATGTGCCAAGGTTTGCCTTTAGGATGTTTACTTTGCTTGTTGGTTTGTACGGTGCAGGACAGAAACTTTGGCTGTAGTGCGCGAATTTACGTTTTTAGCTGGAACGTCAAATGGTTCTGATTCTTTTTGTACTGTATTTCTATACAAATTTTTTATTTTTGCTAATTTTTGTAGAATTTTTCAAGTATCATAAGTATGGCGAATGTTCATATTATTACAGACTGTTCTGTTTTAGACAGATTCTGTTTTTGATGCATAGTTTGCTTGTTTTGATGAAACTATCAATTTATATTAGTGGATTAAGCCATGAAAAAGTTATATTACAGTAGACACAATGCAAAAACAAAATATTAATTGGTTTGCAACAGTACTTAGAGTAGTGATTTGCTTTATTATACTAACGGATCTTACCGAGTTTTCTGTTGAAGTTTTGTGTGGATGAAGTGTTCGATGATCGAGAAGGTCTCGATGTGAGAAGAAGGAAGAGAGGCAAGATCTAAAGCTTGGGGATTCCCGAGGCACCCCAAGTAAATATTCAAGGAGACTCAAGCGTCTAAGCTTGGGGATGCCCCGGAAGGCATCCCCTCTTTCTTCAACAAGTATCGGTATGTTTTCGGATTCGTTTCGTTCATGTGATATGTGCAATCTTGGAGCGTCTTTTGCATTTAGTTTTCATTTTTATTTTATGCACCATGCTGGTATGAGATAGTCCTTGGTTTATTTATAGAATGCTCTATGCACTTGACTTATATCTTTTGAGTATGGCTTTATAGAATGCTTCATGTGCTTCACTTATATCATTTGAAGCTTGGATTGCCTGTTTCTCTTTACATAGACAACCGCCATTTGTAAAATGCTCTTTTGCTTCATTTATATTTGTTAGAGCGTGGGCATATCTTTTGTAGAAAGAATTAAACTCTCTTTCTTCACTTATATCTATTTAGAGAGATGACATGAATTGGTCATTCACATGGTTAGTCATAAAATCCTACATAAAACTTGTAGATCACTGAATATGATATGTTTGATTCCTTGCAATAGTATTGCGATATAAAGATGGTGATATTAGAGTCATGCTAGTGGGTAGTTGTGGATTAGTAGAAATACTTGTGTTGAGGTTTGTGATTCCCGTAGCATGCACGTATGGTGAGCCGTTATGTAACGAAGTCGGAGCATGAGGTATTTATTGATTGTCTTCCTTATGAGTGGCAATCGAGGACGAGCGATGGTCTTTTCCTACCAATCTATCCCCCTAGGGGCATGCATAGTAGTACTTTGCTTCAAGGGCTAATAAACTTATGCAATAAGTATGTGAGTTCTTTATGACTAATGTTGAGTCCATGGATTATACGCACTCTCACCCTTCCATCATTGCTAGCCTCTCTAGTATCGCGCAACTTTCGCTGATACCATAAACCCACCATATACCTTCCTCAAAATAGCCACTATACCTACCTATCATGGCATTTCCATAGCTGAGGGAGTCCTGGATTAGGGGGTGTCTGGATAGCCGGACTATACCTTCGGCCGGACTCCTGGACTATGAAGATACAAGATTCAAGACTTCGTCCCGTGTCCGGAAGGGACTTTCCTTGGCGTGGAAGGCAAGCTTGGCGATACGGATATGTAGATCTCCTACCATTGTAACCGACTCTATGTATCCCTAGCCCTCTCCGGTGTCTATATAAACCGGAGGGTTTTAGTCCGTAGGACGAACAACAATCATACGAACAACAATCATACCATAGGCTAGCTTCTAGGGTTTAGCCTCTCTGATCTCGTGGTAGATCTACTCTTGTACTACCCATATCATCAATATTAATCAAGCAGGACGTAGGGTTTTACCTCCATCAAGAGGGCCTGAACCTGGGTAAAAACATCGTGTCCCCTGTCTCCTGTTACCATCCGCCTAGACGCACAGTTCGGGACCCCCTACCCGAGATCCGCCGGTTTTGACACCGACATTGGTGCTTTCATTGAGAGTTCCTCTGTGTCGTCACTTTTAGGCCCGATGGCTTCTCCGATCATCAACAGCGATGCGATCCAGGGTGAGACCTTTCTCCCCGGACAGATCTTCGTATTCGGCGGCTTTGCACTGCGGGCCAATTCGCTTGGTCATCTGGAGCAGATCGAAAGCTACGCCCCTGGCCATCAGGTTAGATTTGGAAGTTTGAGCTACACGGCCAACCTCTGCGGAGATTTGATCTTCGACAGATTCGAGCCGCAGCCGAGCGCGCCGCACTGTCACGATGGGCATGATCTAGCTCTGCCGCTAAACAGTGCCCTGGAGGCCGCACCCGACCAACTGCGCCAATCGAGGATGGGTGGTTGGACACCGCCTCGGGGGCTGCAATCTCTACGGCGATCGAGCCGAACACCAGCCCTATTCTCTGCGAAGCCCGTGACTCCAAGGAGCCGGACTCCTCTCCAGGCTCCGAGCCCTCCGCGCCCCTACCGATCAAACCCGATTGGGCGCCGATCATGGAGTTCACCGCCGCGGATATCTTTCAGCACTCGCCCTTCAGCGATATTCCGAATTCACTAAAGTCTCTCTCTTTATCAGGAGAGCCCTAGCCAGACTATGGTCAGCAAGGTTGGGATGCGGATGATGAAGAAATTCAAAGCCCACCCACCACCCACTTCGTAGCCACTGTCGATGATTTAACCGACATGCTCGACTTCGACTCCGAAGACATCGATGGTGTGGACGCCGATGCAGGAGACGATCAAGAACCAGCGCCTATAGGGCACTGGAAAGCCACCTCGTCGTATGATATATACATGGTGGACACCCCAAAAGAAGGCAATGGCGATGGAACAGCGGAGGATGACCCCTCCAAGAAGCAGCCTAAGCGCCGGCGTTAGCGGCGCCGCTCTAAATCCCGCCAAAGCAAAAACGGTGATTCCGGCATGGGAGATAATAACACCCTGGACAGTGCCGAAGACAACCACCTCCAGCAAGATTCAGCACAGGAGGATGGAGAAGCCAGCCCTCATGAGAGAGCGGCAGACAGAGAGGTCGAGGACGATAATTATATGCCTCCCTCCGAAGACGAGGCAAGCCTCGACGATGATGAATTTGTCGTGCCGGAGGATCCCGTCGAACAAGAGCGTTTCAAATGCAGGCTTATGGCCATGGCGAGCAGCCTCAAGAAAAAATAGCAACATCTTAGAGCTGATCAAGATTTGCTAGCCGACAGATGGACTGAAGTCCTTGCGGCCGAAGAGTATGAACTCGAACGCCCCTCCAAGAGCTACCCAAAGTGCAGGTTGCTACCCCGATTAGAGGAGGAAGCACCTAAACCTACATCACCAGCGCATGATGCGGCCGACCGGCCACCCCGTGGCCACGATAGAGAGGCCTCTTGGCCCTCCACTCAAGCCGCACCCCGGCGCCGCTCAAAAAATACCAAGGCACGGGAAAATGCGCCAGACCTGCGAGATATATTGGAGGACAAGGCTAGGCAAACAAGATCGATCTACGGATCGCGTGGGCGCCCCACGGCACGAGACGGTAATTGTCACTCCGGATACAGTAAATCCGGCGGGGCCGAACACAGTAGACAAAGCTTGTTTGAGCTGCGTCGTGATATAGCCCAATACAGAGGCGCCACACACCCACTATGCTTCACAGATGAAGTAATGGATCATCAAATCCCCGAGGGTTTCAAACCCGTGAACATCTAATCATACGATGGCACAACAGATCCTGCGGTATGGATCGAGGACTATCTCCTTCATATCCACATGGCCCGCGGTGATGACCTACACGCCATCAAATACCTCTCACTCAAGCTTAAAGGACCAACTCGGCATTGGCTTAGCAGCTTACCAGCAGAATCAATTGGTTGTTGCGAGGACCTGGAAACCGCATTCCTCGACAATTTCTAGGGCACTTATGTGCGACCACCAGACGCCGATGACCTTAGCCGCATAATTCAGCAGCCAGAGGAATCGGCCAGACAATTCTGGACACGGTTCCTAACCAAGAAAAATTAAATCGTCGATTGTCCGGACGCAGAGGCCCTAGTAGCCTTCAAGCATAACATCCGCGACGAGTGGCTTGCACGACACCTAGGATAGGAAAAGCCAAAATCTATGGCAGCCCTCACGACACTTATGACCCGCTTTTGCGCGGGAGAAGACAGCTGGCTAGCTCGTAGCAATAACATGACCAAGAGCCCTGGTAATTCGGATACCAAGGACAACAGTGGCAGGTCGCATCGCAACAAGAAAAAGCGCCACATTAATGGCGACAATGCTGAGGATACGATAGTTAATGCCGGATTCAGAGGCTCTAAACCCGGTCAGCAGAAAAATCCATTCAAAAGAAATATTCTGGGCCCGTCCAGTTTGGACCGAATACTCGACCGCTCATGCCAGATACATGGCACTCCCAAAAAACTAGCCAATCACACCAACAGGGATTGTTGGGTGTTCAAGCAGGCAGGCAAGTTAAATGCCGAAAGCAGAGACAAGGGGTTGCATAGCGATGACGAGGAGGAGCCCCGGCCGCCGAACAATAGTGGACAGAAAGGTTTTCCCCCACAAGTGCGGACGGTGAACATGATATACGCAACCCACGTCCCCAAGAGGGAGCGGAAGCGTGCGCTAAGGGACGTCTACGCGATGGAGCCAGTCGCCCCAAAGTTCAACCCATGGTCTTCCTGCCCGATCACTTTTGATCGAAGGGACCACCCCACTAGCATCCGTCATGGCAGGTTCGCCACATTGGTTCTAGACCCAATTGTTGACGGATTTCACCTCACTAGAGTCCTTATGGACGGCGGTAGCAGCCTGAACCTGCTTTACCAGGATACAGTGCGGAAAATGGGCATCGATCCCTCGAGGATTAAACCCACTAAAACGACCTTTAAAGGCATCATAGCAGGTGTAGAGGCCAACTGTACAGGCTCAGTTACACTTGAAGTGGTCTTCGGATCTCCGGATAATTTCCGAAGCGAGGAGTTAATCTTCGACATAGTCCCATTCCGCAGTAGCTATCACGCACTGCTCGGGCGAACCGCATTTGCCAAGTTCAATGCGGTGCCGCACTACGCATACCTCAAGCTCAAGATGCCAGGCCCTCGAGGAGTCATCACGGTCAATGGAAACACCGAACGCTCTCTCCGAACGGAGGAGCATACGGCAGCTACCGCAGCGGAAGTACAAAGCAGCCTCTCAAGGCAATTCTCCAGTCCGGCCATTAAACGTCTGGACACCATCAAGCGCGCCCGGAGTAACCTACAACAAGACCGCCTGGCAAGTTCCGAGAAAGCGTAGCAATGCGGCCCCAACCCCAGCCCTCACGAACTTGCGAAACCAGTATTGCGTGTACATAACTACGCTCTGGAAATACCATGGGAAAAGAGGGAGGGGCACCACCACGGCACGCCCGAAACACGGCTTAAACCGCACTAGGGGCTGCCGACTTCTTCATTTTCTCTTACTTTCAGGACTCCACTCTTCGTAAGGCCTGTCCGGCAGTACAATTGCCACCCAAACGATAAAACAACTAGGGGAGCAGAAAGCTACGCCGCACTACGGAACTCTAAGGTGGTCTCTATAATGAGTAGTATACCTGTTTCACATACCATTCCGCAGCTCACCCCTGGAAAGGACATGTTAAATAGTCCCATCTTTTGCTTATCGCACTATTTGTATCGTTCTACTTTGATCACGACCCTTTTAAATAAACAATGCATAGCTTCCGTCTATTATTGCATTAATATTTTTTACGAATATATGTTCATTAATGATATGTTGCACCCGTACACTTTGGTATGGCCAATACGCCAGGGGCTTAAGTACCCCACAATACAGTGTGAGAAGTCCGAACACTTTCACAAGTGCGGCACCCCGAACTTATAGCACTATATGCATCGGCTCTGAATCATGTCTTGGGTCAATAGTTGGGTTTGCCCGGCTCCTATGTTTTGGTACCTTACGTTCCGTTATATCGGCTAAGGTAGCACTAGGAGAACTACTGCGATTGTGCCCCAGTTGAGCTGGGCTAAGCACCTCAGTAGAGAAAGCTAAAACTGACCGTCATGATGAGGCGAGAGCTGGTCGCTGTTCGAGAGGTTTTCGAGTCCCTAAAGACTTATGCCTCTTAGAGCGAGGAGTCGGCTTTGTCCGGCCTAGGCGTGGATAGCGCCCCGAACTCGGTCTTCCGAACACTAGGGGCTTCGCCGAAATTTAAAATTATAGAATTCTATGGCTAAGTGAGTGTGTTCAAGCATTATAGTCCGATTGCCTTGTTCGTTGTGTTGAGCGCCTCCCTCGAAGGACCCAAGAATGGGAAAAAGAGCGCTCATGTTTATCCCAAACACCCCAGCACTGGTGGCATGGGGGCAGAAGCCGACGACTCGCCATCTCTCAAATTTGATAAACGGCCGCACATAAGGTAATATTTTATATTCAAAAGCGTTGCTTAGCGCATATGAACAAGTTTTCAGCGTACAAGATCACAAATGTGAGTTTACTCAAAAATTACATATTTGGAGCATTCATCCGCTATAAGGCGGGCACCCTTCAGGACGCCCTCATAATACGCTTCCGGGACGCGATGGTCCTTGCCCAGCGGTGGCCCGTCCTTCACCAGCATCTCCGCATCCATCTTGCCCCAGTGCACTTTAGCACGGGCAAGCGCCCTACGGGCACCTTCGATGCAGACGGAGCGCTTGATTACTTTAAGCCGTGGACAAGCATCCCCCAGCCGCCTCACCAGCCCGAAGTAGCTCCCAGGCAGAGCCTCTCTAGGCCAAAGCCGAACTATGAGGCCCTTTATGGCCTGTTCGGCCACCTTGTGGAGCTCGACCATTTGCTTCAGCTGGTCGCTCAAAGGCACCAGGTGTCTGGCCTCAGCATACTGAGACCAGAACACCTTCTCCGTCAAGCTCCCCTCCTCGGCTCGGTAGTAGGCGGCGACATCAGACGCATTGCGGGGCAAATCTGCGAATGCTCCTGGAAAGCTCCGGACTCGGGTAAGTAACAAGTAATTCACTTTCACGTGCTTGCTTTGCATAATGAATGCCTTACCCGCCGCTATCTTCTTCATCGCTTCAATTTCTTGGAGGGCTTTCTGGGCTTCAGCCTTGGCTGACTTCGCGCTTTCGAGGGCTGCTGCAAGCTCGGACGCTTGCGTCTTTGAGTCAAGCTCCAAACTCTCATGTTTTTTCACGAGAGCCCGGAGCTCTTTCTACACCTCCTCCACCCGCGCCTCCTGCTTCCCTCTCTTTGTGCACTCCGCGGCCGCTCTGTTTTCGGCCTTGGACAATGCTTTCTTAAGGGTTGCCACCTCGGTCTTGGCCCCTATAATAGAACGTTGATCCTATCATTTTTTGCAACCACATCTTCTCTATATACTTGCACAAGGTATTACTTACCTTCCTTCTCCTCGAGTTGCCTCTTGGCATGGCCGAGCTCGTTCTCAGACCGCGCGAGGTTTTGCTTCAGCGTATCCACCTCCGCAGTCAGTGCAGCGGAGGCTAGCAGCGAAGCCTGCATACGCATATTGACTTGATTATGTTAGACTCCTGCGAATGTTATTCGATCCTCTATTCGGCTTTTCTTTTCGAACGCCGAACAGAGCATCAGGGGCTACTGTCTATGCGGTAATATTTTTACATATTCTTTACTTACCTCAAAGCCTGTTAGAAGGCTGGCACAGGCTTCAGTCAGTCCGCTCTTGGCGGACTGAACCTTCTGGATCACCGCACTCATAATAGTGTGGTGCTCCTCATCGATGGAGGCGCCGTTAAGCACCTCCAGCAAATTGTCCGGTGCCTCCGGTTGGACGGAGGTCACCGAGTCGGTAGGCTTGCTCCTCTTGGAAGGAGGCTGCCTACCGGAGTCCGGAACCGTTGAAGGTTCCGGCGCGGTGTCCGGCTCAAGGCCGGATTCGGAGCCCTTGGGGGTTTTATCCCCTTTGCGACTGGAGTCCGGGAGGTCGCCTTGCGGCGCCTCCAGGACCACCTCCTCCTGGCTTGGAAACTGTTGGGACAACACCTCGGCGTCGTCCGTAGGGTGGCGGGAGGTGGCGGGCAGAAGTGAATTCACGTCCGATGAATCCAGGGAGCCGCTCGACGACTCATCGAGCCCGGCCTTGGGTGGACTGCATAGTCATATTCGGCGTAAGGAGGAGCTGTGCAAGAAAAGAACACTATGAATTGCTCTGGTGTCCGAATACTTACGATCTCTGTCATTGGTGGAGTAGTCCGGAGGAAGGGTCTTCCCCTTCTTGGACCCTTCGGCCTCCCCAGTTGGGGCGGCCTTCCTTTTCTTCCCTCCCCCGCTGGAGGGGGAGAGGTCTCTTCTTCCTCCTCCTCGTCTTCATGGGAGGAGTGCGTCTTGGAGTCGTCGGATGATGAATCTGACACCTCCTGGCACCGAGCACTCTTTCGAGTCCCCGTGGCCTTCTTCTTGGCCTTCTTCTCCGGCACCACATAGGGTGCCGGAACCAGCAGCTTCGCCAAGCGAGCGTCCGCTGGGCCTTCGGGCAAAGGAGCCGGACAATTGATCTGTCTGGACGTCTCCTGCCAATCCTGTCAAAGGTAAGGGAGCTTAGATCCCACATGGAGTCAAACTATGGAAAACTAATACTCTGTAAAAGGTAAAAACAGCTTACCGCACTAGCGTGACGCTGCGTGCTGAATCCGTGATCCTCGGTAGTGGATGCGGGGGCCTCGGCGCCCTTGAAAAGCACCTTCCAGGCATCTTCGTACGTCGTGTCGAAGAGCCTGCTCAGAGTTCGGTGTTGCGCCGGGTCGAACTCCCACAGGTTGAAAGCCCGTTGTTGACACAGGAGGATCCGGCGGATGAGCATAACCTGGACTACATTGACAAGTTTGAGCTTCTTGTTCACCAGGGTTTGGACGCATGTTTGGAGTCCGGTCAGCTCTCCTTTTTTACCCCACGACAGGCTAGTCTCTTTCCAGGAGGTGCGCCGCGTAGGGGGTCCGGATCGGAACTCGGGGGCTGCGACCCATTCAGGGTCGCGCGGCTCGGTGATGTAAAACCACCCCGATTGCCACCCCTTTAGGGTCTCCACGAAGGAGCCCTTGAGCCATAGGACGTTGGGTGTCTTGCCCACCATGGCGCCTCCGCACTCCGCCTGGGTGCCATGCACCACCTTCGGCTTGACATTGAAAGTCTTGAGCCATAGGCCAAAATGGGGGCGGATGTAGAGGAAAGCCTCGCACACGACGATAAACGCCGAGATGTTGAGGACAAAGTTCAGGGCCAGATCGTGGAAATCCAGGCCATAATAGAACATGAGCCCTCGGTCAAATGGGTGGAGAGGGAAGCCCAGTCCACAGTGGAAATGGGGGAGGAACACCACCCTCTCATGGGGCTAGGGGTGGGGATGAGCTGCCCCTCTTCGGGAAGCCGGTGCGCAATGTCGTTAGACAAGTATCCGGCCTTCCTCAGTTTTTTGATGTGTCCCTCCGTGACGGAGGAGACCATCCACTTGCCTCCCGCTCCGGACATGGCTGGAGAAGGTTGAGGTGGGGTGTGCGGACTTGGGCGCTGGAGCTCGAGTGCGCGGAAAGGGATAGGCAAAGGAGGAAGAAGGCGTGGATGAAAAGGTGGATCCTTATCCCCTTATATGGCGGACGCGACTATGCGTCCCCACCAGCCTGGTAAAACTCGCTTGTCTCCCCAGCGTCGTAATCAATGGCGCGGTTGGGTTACCCATGCCATATTGATGAGAATCCCGGAATAAGGGGACACGATCTCTGCTTTGACAAGACGTGCCAAGGAAACTGCCTCGCTAAACGTGCTGAGGTGGGACAGTAAAATGATTTGAATAAAGACTTGGCCGTGGTGTGATGTCATGCTACGGAATACGTCAGCAGATTGGATTTGTGTAAATATTATTCTCTCTATGGCAATATGTGGAAACTTATTTTGCAGAGCCGGACACTACCTTTGTGTTCAAAATCTTCTATGAAGTACTTGGAGGAGGAACCCGCCTTGCAATGCCGAAGACAATCTGCGCGCCGGACTCGTCGTCATTGAAGCCTGGTTCAGGGGCTACTGAGGGAGTCCTGGATTAGGGGGTGTCCGGATAGCCGGACTATACCTTCGGCCGGACTCCTGGACTATGAAGATACAAGATTGAAGACTTCTTCCCGTGTCCAGAAGGGACTTTCCTTGGCGTGGAAGGCAAGCTTGGCGATACAGATATGTAGATCTCCTACCATTGTAACCGACTCTGTGTAACCCTAGCCCTCTCCGGTGTCTATATAAACCGGAGGGTTTTAGTCCGTAGGACGAACAACAATCATACCATATGCTAGCTTCTAGGGTTTAGCCTCTCTGATCTCGTGGTAGATCTACTCTTGTACTACCCATATCATCAATATTAATCAAGTAGGACGTAGGGTTTTACCTCCATCAAGAGGGCCCTAACCTGGGTAAAAACATCGTGTCCCCGGTCTCCTGTTACCATCCGCCTAGACGCACAGTTCGGGACCCCCTACCCGAGATCCGCCGGTTTTGACACCGACAATAGCCATTCCGAGATATATTGCCATGAAACTTCCATCATCATCATATACACGACTTGAGCATTCATTGTCATATTGCTTTGCATGATCGTAAGATATCTAGCATGATGTTTTCATGGCTTGTCCGTTTTTTGATGTCATTGCTACGCTAGATCATTGCACATCCCGGTACACCGCCGGAGGCATTCATATAGAGTCATATCTTTGTTCTAGTATCGAGTTGTAATATTGAGTTGTAAGTAAATAAAAGTGTGATGATCATCATTAATAGAGCATTGTCCCCCCAAAAGAAGAGAAAGGCCAAATAAAAAAGAAAGGCCAAATAAAAAAAGAAAGGCCAAATAAAAAATAAAATAAAAGGGGCAATGTTACTATCCTTTTACCACACTTGTGCTTCAAAGTAGCACCATGTTCTTCATATAGAGAGTCTCTTGAGTTATCACTTTCATATACTAGTGGGAATTTTCATTATAGAACTTGGCTTGTATATTCCAACGATGGGCTTCCTCAAACACCCTAGGTCTTCATGAGCAAGCAAGTTGGATGCACACCCACTTAGTTTCAGTTTGAGCTTTCATATACTTATAGCTCTAGTGCATCCATTGCATGGCAATCCCTACTCACTCACATTGATATCTATTGATGGGCATCTCCATATCCCGTTGATACGCCTAGTTGATGTGAGACTATCTTCTCCTTTTTGTCTTCTCCACAAGCACCATTCTATTCCACCTATAGTGCTATGTCCATGGCTCACGCTCATGTATTGCGTGAGGGTTGAAAATGCTGAAGCGCGTTAAAAAGTATGAACCAATTGCTCGGCTTGTCATCGGGGTTGTGCATGATGTGAATATTTTGTGTGGTGAAGATGGAGCATAGCCAGACGATATGATTTTGTAGGGATAGCTTTCTTTGGACTTGTTATTTTGAAAAGACATGATTGCTTTATTAGTGGGCTTGAAGTATTATTGTTTTTATGTCAAATGATAGACTATTGCTTTGAATCACTCGTATCTTAATATTCATGCCATGATTAGATATGTGATCAAGATTATGCTAGGTAGCATTCCACATCAAAAATTATCTTTTTATCATTTACCTACTCGAGGACGAGCAGAAATTAAGCTTGGGGATGCTGATACGTCTCCGTCGTATCTATAATTTTTGATTGTTCCATGCCAATATTCTACAACTTTCATATACTTTTGGCAACTTTTTATACTATTTTTGGGACTAACATATTGATCCAGTGCCCAGTGCCAGTTCCTGTTTGTTGCATGTTTTTTGTTTCGCAGAATATCCATATCAAACGGAGTCCAAACGGGATAAAAACTGATAGAGATTTTTTTGGAATATATATGATTTTTGGGAAGAAAAATCCACGCGAGACGATGCCTGAGGGGGCCACGAGGCAGGGGGGTGCACCCGAGGGGGGCAGGCGCGCCCCTGACCCTCGTGGCCACCCCGTAAGGCGGTTGGTGCCCTTCTTTCGCCGCAAGAAAGCTAATATCCGTATAGAGATCGTGTTACAATTTCAGCCCAATCGGAGTTACGGATCTCCGGGAATATAAGAAACGGTGAAAGGGTAGAATCTGAGAATGCAGAAACAGAGAGAGACAGAGAGACAGATCCAATCTCGGAGGGGCTCTCGCCCCTCCCACGCCATGGAGGCCATGGACCATAGGGGAAACCCTTCTCCCATCTAGGGAGGAGGTCAAGGAAGAATAAGAAGGAGGGGGGTTCTCTCCCCCTCGCTTCCGGTGGCATCATCATCACCGCAATCTTCAGCAACAACTTCACCGCCATCATCACCAACTCTTCCCCCCTCTATACAGCGGTGTAACCTCTCTCTTACCCGCTGTAATCTCTACTTAAACATGGTGCTTAACACTATATATTATTTCCCAATGATGTATGGCTATCCTCTGATGTTTGAGTAGATCTGTTTTGTCCTATGGGCTATTTGAGGATCAAGATTGGCTTGAGTTGCATGTTTTATTATTGGTGCTGTCCTATGGTGCTCTCCGTGTCACGCAAGTGTGAGGGATCCCCGCTATAGGGTGTTGCAATACGTTCATGATTCGCTTATAGTGGGTTGCGTGAGTGACTGAAACACAAACCCGAGTAAGGGGGTTGTTGCGTATGGGATAAAGAGGACTTGATGCTTTAATGCTATGGTTGAGTTTTACCTTAATGATCTTTAGTAGTTGCGGATGCTTTCTAGAGTTCCAATCATAAGTGCATATGATCCAAGTAGAGAAAGTATGTTATCTTATGCCTCTCCCTCATATAAAATTGCAATAATGATTACCGGTCTAGTTATCGATTGCCTAGGTACAAATAACTTTCTCGTAACAAAAAGCTCTTTACTAAAACTAATTTAGTTGTGTCTTTATCTAAACAGCCCCTAACTTTTATTTACTTGCTCTTTATTATCTTGCAAACCTATCCAACAACACCTACAATGTACTTCTAGTTTCATACTTGTTCTAGGTAAAGCGAACGTCAAGCGTGCGTAGAGTTGTATCGGTGGTCGATAGAACTTGAGGGAATATTTGTTCTGCCTTTAGCTCCTCATTGGGTTCGACACTCTTACTTATCGAAAACTGTTGCGATCCCCTATACTCGTGGGTTATCAATTAGCCATTTTAGGATGTGTGCGATAATGATAAAAAGATAGGGTGAAACTGAGTCTCCTTGCCGCAGCCCCCGACGACATTGGAACCAAGGTCCTGGCTTTCCGTTCAGCAAAACGGCCGAGTTGGCAGACTTGTTCAAATCCTCGATCCAATGGAACCAGGTTGACGGGAAACCTTTGTTGGGGAACGTTGCATGGGAAACAGAAAATTTCCTATGAATACCCAAGATCCAATCTAGGAGACGATCATCTACAAGAGGAGATATTGGATCTACATACCCATGTAGATCGCTAAGAGGAAGCGTTAAGAAACGCGGTTGATGTAGTTGAACGTCTTTGCGATCCAATCATGATCCATCCCGCGAACTCCCGATCTAAGTGTTGAACGAACGGCACCTCCTCGATCCAGTGAGCGATGGTGAAGTAATAGCTCGAGTCCTCCGGCAGCACGACGGTGTGGTGGCGGTGGTGGTGGAGAAATCTCAGCAGAGCTTCGCTAAACACTACGGAGAAGAAGAGGGATGCGAAGGAGAGGAGAAGCAGCATCATGGCGTGAAGATGTGCTCAAGGGGTGCGGCTCACTACAAAAAAATACACTTCCGTGATGATACGTGTTTGTCACAGTAGGTCGCGTTTTTTTTCATGCATGTACATCCATGACGATTTTATGACAGAATCAAGATAGTCATACCTGTGTTGTCGTAGAAGTGTTCCATGACATTACCAAAATTATCATCACGGAAGTGTGCACTTCCATGATGATAAATCGCGCGTCACAGAAGTGCTTTCGTCAAGGGTGACCGACACGTGGCATCCACCGTAACGGAACGCCGTTAAGCTATCGGGTCAGGTTTTGGATCCGATAACCCGTTAACAGCCCCGACCAATGGGGATTTTCCACATGTAAAATCATCATTGGCT
Organism: Triticum urartu; assembly: GCF_003073215.2. Classification (NCBI taxonomy): domain Eukaryota; kingdom Viridiplantae; phylum Streptophyta; class Magnoliopsida; order Poales; family Poaceae; genus Triticum; species Triticum urartu. The sequence goes on from NC_053027.1 coordinate 453,207,033, forward strand.
GGAGGAAACATGTGTCGGCTCATCGTTGGGACAGATGTCATCCACTCATTGGACAGAAGGCGCCTATGATACGTCGACACGTGGCACGACCCAACAGAGGCCCATTCCTGTGAAAAGGCCGGCCCATTTGACTTGGTCAAAAGGTGGCGGGCCGGCCCATGGAAAGCCTGTTAATGGCCTATTCGCATATAGCCCATTTACAGCCCGCTAACCCAAGGCCCGTTACGCCCTATCCAAATTAGGCCCAGTAGAATCATCTGGGCCATCCAATATGATTCCAGCCCGTTTTCACTTCTGGCCCATGTATGGCCCATGACATCTTTCGGCCCATATGAGGCCCTATGTAACTCTTGGCCTACTAACGGCCCATGGTGAAACTGGCCCGTAATGAATAGTGTATCACTTTACACCCATTAACGGCCCGTGGTGAAACTGACCCGTAATGAACAGTGTATCACTTTATACCCATTAACGGCCCGTTATTCCGTTGGGCCGTTTCTAGCCCATGTTATCTTTCAGCCTTCTCAGAGCCCATTTATTCTTGGGCTCATTTCCAGCATTTGTTTACTTACGACCCATTACTGCCATTTTTTGCTTGTGGGCCAAATTCAGCCCGTGGTTACAGTCGGCCCGTTTGTGGTCCGTTAATACGTTGGGCCGTTTTCATAGCGTCATCAAATACGGCCTATTAACGATGGCCCGTTATGGTCAGCCCATGAACGGACGATTCCAACTCTAGCCCGTTTACGTCCATAATTGTATTGTCACAGCCCTAGAATTTGTTTGCAAGTAGTTGCATAATCATCCATGCATCATGTCTAAATTTATTGGAAACCTGAAATGGGGGTGATCAAACCCTAGCACTTTAAAAATCCAAATAGGTCCAGCTTAAAAAAATGCATTCAATGAACCAAAAATGCTCTTCATTAATGTCTGGTATTTTTGGCAAGGGCTTAGACCCAAACCAAAAATAATGAACATTTTTAAAGAATAATTTCTGGCACTGAATTTAAATCATATTTTATTTGAATTTGGAATTATATTCCTAATATATGGAATATATTTCAAATAACCCTGAGTTATTTTATGTACATCTGGCCTAGTCCAAAGTATGTGCATAAAAACAATCAGAGTATTTTGGCACTATTTTAGTTCATGTGAATTTGCAAACAGTGGCAAATATTAAACAAAAACAGAAAAAGAGAATTGAAACAGAAAGAAAGGAAAGAAGCAGAAACTTACCTGGCCTCACTGTGCAGCCCACCTAGTCGGCCCAGTTGTGGCCCAGCACCATAGAGAGCCCAGTCCACCACCCCACCGCGTCGTCTTCCTCCTGCCAGTAGGAGCAGCTCGCTGTCGCGCGCGGCGCTCGCCCCTGCCACTCCTGCTTCCCCGGACCTTCTAGCGACGCCACGGAGACGCCCCGTGGTCCCTCGCTCCTCTCCCTCACTCTCTTCTCTCTCCCTCGCCCTCTATTCCTTCCCCGAGCATGACCGAACGCAGTCGTCGCGCCGACGAGCTCCACCGCGGCCACCGGCCACCCCACGCCTCACCGACATGCCCAGAAGCTCCGCCACTTCGTCCTCGACCTCCTCACCGAGCCACGCCCCGCCGGACTCACTCGAACGCCGGCTACGCCGTCTTCTTCAACCTCGGTCCGCCGAGATCGCCATCGCCGCCCCGCTTGCTCCGGCCCCTCCCCGAGCTCGCCGACCAGCCCTACACGATTCCCGTGAGCTTCTACACCATGTCGTGTCCCCCTTGTCTCCGCGATGTTTGCTAGCTCTAGTCGCCGTTTCGCCGATGACCGAAACCCGCCGCCGCCTGTGACCGCCGCCGACATGCCTCCGACCACCTAGCGGCCCGGCCGTCATGCTTAGCTCCCTCCCCACGCTGCGTAGAGTACGTAGGTGCCTCACACGAGCCTCCCCGGCCACCGTAGCGTCGACCCCGAGCTCGCCCGAGCTCCGGCGACCGCCAAGGTCGACACCGGTGACGACTCCGACCATCTCAGGCCCAGCCGCTGCCATTACTCGACGCGGACGAGCACCCGCGTCACGTAGACGCCCTCCGTCGGCCATTTGGTCGCCGGAGGAGGAACCCGCAGCTCTCCGCCGCGTCTCGCCTCGCCGGCGTCAAGTCGCCGATAGGTGTTGACCTAGTTGACCCGGGTTTGACCCCGCTAACCAGGGGGTTTGACCTCCCCTGACTCACTGACTTGTGGGACCCAGGCCGCTAACTAAACTCGGTTAATGTTAGTTTAATGCTAACTAAATTTAGTTAGCTTAACTAACCACTAACAGACGGGACCCACAGTTCAGGGTTAACCTGGACCGTCGCCTTTGACCTGCTGACGTCACCACGACATCATGCTGACGCAGTAACTTATTTTTCTGGATTTATTCTTTTACAGGAAATTCTAGAAAATAGCCAAAACCTCTAAAAATCATAGAAAATCAACCGTAGCTCAGAATGAAATAATTTATATATGACAAATGATCAGAAAAATCCAATCTATCCATCTGTACCACTTTAATGCATGTTAGATCAACTTATACCTGCTGATCAGGTCAAATCAATTAAATGGCATTTGAATTTCACATATGGAGTTTGAATTTGAACCTAGGGTTCAAACCAACTCCATTTAACATGTAGCTAGTTGCATTAGCTCGAACCACAGCATATTGACATGTCATGATCATGCATCATATTGTGCATTGCATTGATTGTGTTTCTTTCTCTGCTGCCGGTATTTGTCCCCTCTCGATAGACGTGGTTTCGTCGATGAGATCGATGACACCAATGAAGAACTATGTTATCTTCAGGAGTGCCAGGCAAGAAAAACCCCCTTGTTCATTCCGATACAATCCCACTCTCTCGCTCCTGCTCTCTTTTACTGCATTAGGACAACAACGATTCAACCGTTACATGCTGCGGTAGTTGAACCCCTTTCCTCTGCATGACCTGTCATTGCCACAGTAAATAGATGAAACCCACTAGCATGAGTATGAGTTGTTTGAGCCCTGATGTGCCTACTCATTCATGCTTGTTTGTCATGCCTGCTGTTGCATAGAGTTGTGTCGGGTCCGATTCATCGGGAATGAACTGGAATGGTGATGAACATGTCCTACTGTGTGTGAGCTAAGTGTGTGAACACGATTTGGTGAAGGTAGCGGTGAGAGGCCATGTAGGAGTACATGGTGGGTTTTCTCATTGAAACAATTCTTAGGAACTGAATTCTGTGTCTATGATCCATGAACAGCTACTACCACTCATTGGGATCCTTAATTGACCCTCTCGGCTTCTTAATCACCCTAGTCCTCTATCCAGGAGTTGCAACTAGTTTCTGGTGTTTGTAGGATATGTGTTGGCGGCCGTGCGTAGCGCTGATCCCAGGGGTGGGCTATGTTGCGGTAGATACACCGTGGCCGGGCATGCCAGGCGCCCGTTTGGTGTCTCGGAACCCTGTACACATCGTTCGGGGCCGTATGTGGAAACCTCGGCCGGACTCCCTGCGGATGGAACCTAGATAGGCGATAAACCTGGACTAGAGACTTGAGTGTTTAGGTAGGCCGTGGCTGACACCCTCATTGGGCTTCCGCTTGAAGGCTGCGGAGTACATGTCGTGTAAACGACGGTAAGTGGTGGAAGCGTGTGTGAAGAAGTATACCCCTGCAGGGTTATCATTATCTATTCGAATAGCCGGATTCCTCGGATGTGGAAACTTGGACCCCTTGCATAGTTCATAGACAAGTGAAAGTGGATACTCTAAAACTCGCAAGATAAGTGTGAGTGCTATGGATGGCCTTCTCGTAGGGAGACAAGAGTAGTTCCATAGTGGTGTATTGAATGGTGAATATGTGGACTCGTGTGCGCCACCTCAAAAGAGTTGCTTGCAGTCGTAGTTCAGGTTAGCCACTGAGTCAAAGCTGGCTTGCTGCAGTTAAACTCCACCACCACCCCCCCTTGTTGATACCGATGCATATGTAGCTAGTTCTGATATAAGTCTTGTTGAGTACCTTTGTACTCAGGTTTGCTTAATTTATGTTTTGTAGAGAGAGACGTCAGTCTCGCTAGTAGTTCCGCGTGGACTTCGACGTTAGCTTGATACCTCAGCTACGATCTTGTGCCCTCGGCAGGATCTGGTAGATAGTCAGGCTTCTTAGCCTTTTTCCATTTGTAGATGTCTGTACTCAGACATGTTAAGCTTCCGCATGTGCTTGATTTGTATGCTGTGATTGTTGGGTTATGAGACCCATGTTTGTAATATCTCGCTCCTCGGAGCCGAAGGAATAAATACTTGAGTTGTAGAGTTATGTTGTGATGCCATGTTGTATTTACACATATCGAGCATATTGTGTGTATGATTGAAATGCTTGGTATGTGTGGGATCCGACAATCTAGTTGTTTATCCATGGCAGCCTCTCTTATGGGGAAATGTAGTCTAGTGCTTCCATGTGCCATAGTAGTCTGCTACAGCCCAGTTCACCGGAGTCCTTCTAGCCCAGCACTACTGCTTAGGACACTTGACTGGCCGGCATGTGTTTCACTTCGTTCCTGTGTCTGTCCCTTCGGGGAAATGTCACGCGGTGACATTCGGAGTCCTGCCTAGCCTGCTACAGCCCGGATTCACACGCTGCTGACCGACATGCTCGATGTGATTCATGTATGCCTGTCCCCATAGGTTAGTGCCGCTTTGGGTTCACGACTAGCCATGTCGGCCCGGGTTCTCTGTCATATAGATGCTAGCGACACTATCATATACGTGAGCCAAAAGGCGCAAACGGTCTCGGGCCATGGTAAGGCGACACCCGTGGGAATACCATACGTGAGGCCGCAAAGTGATATGAGGTGTTACCGGCTAGATCGATGTGACTTGGAATCGGGGTCCTGACAATAATGCGGCCTGTTATTGGCCCATGTTTGGCCAATCGATCATACGACCCGTATAAGGCCCATTGATGATACGGCCCGTAGAAGGCCCATTGTTTCTACGGCCCGTAGAAGGCCCATTGTTTCTATGGCCTGTTAAAGGCCTACCGTTTCTACGGCCCGTAGAAGGCCCACTGCTTCTATGGCCCGTAGGAGGCCCAGTGTCACTACAGTAAATATTAGCCCATGGTTATTGTGGCCTAGTTTTAAAAAATAGGTTATTACAGCCACTAGCAAACCGCGGAAAAAGAACTACACTGACTACAAGCAAACAAATAAACAAGACAACAAGGAAATAGATAAGCAAGCAACTTATGCTAGGCTATCACGACTATTACACATATTACATCCACTGGGCATCAAAGTTCACCACCAGTGCAAATATAGGGAACAAAGAAGCATATAAACGCCGCAACAAAACAAGTCCCGAACTGAAACCACTTCAGAAGAGTTCAAGAAACAATATCCTGGGTACCCATAATGCTGGCAGGATGCTAAGCAAGCTTATTAACTTTCTCTTGTTTGGCGCTTAAATCCTCTAGCGCTTGCTGTTGCACAAGAAAGTACGCATCTGAATTCTACAGGGACGTCCTCAGTCCTTCGGCTTCTTGCCTCAACACAGCTGACTGATGCCTTTCAGCTTGTAGCTGAGACTGAAGAAGCCGAAGTGATTCAGGCAGCGAGTTCGAAGAGCTTGTGCCAGCGGTACTGGCTAGTAACTCGAACACTACATCAACGCAGGACTATGGGGTTTTCTCACTGTCTACAAGATCGTTTTTATCACCTTTCTCGGAGACCAACAGGGTTGTCTCACTATCTTGAACCTTATCTGCATTACTTTCTCTACCATTGCATAGTGGGGTGCTCTTCTCCAATATTTTGTTTGCATACTACAAGAGAAACAAGCAGACACATCACAGGTTTAGCTTGTAGTATACGAAACTCATTTTGGTAAACCGATTCAGTAGTAAGGTGGACAGGATAACAGCATGAAACAAACATATATCTATCTACTATGTTCACTGTATTGTCCATATCATTCTAGTTTATGTTCCCTAATCAAGATTGAGACACAGTTCAACTCATATATTTTTAAGACACAAAGGCATAGACAGAATATAAGTGTGAGAAACTACACAACATTGGCATCACTTGTAATGTGCATCACATGAGAACATAACTGTTTATACAACTTAAACTGAAATCAACATAGAGCAAGAAGTTAGAACATCAATCCAGTTAAAGAAATAGGTTTAAAACATACCTGTTGCGCCATTGGAGTTTCAATTGGATCCTTCAAATTCGAAAGTAGTTGGTATGAGTAAATACAGTGATGCAACAACAAAGGAGTATGGACCATAGCTACAGAATCTGACCTGAGAACAGTTGCTCTTCTGCTTTAAATGTGGAGTTTGGGTTAGCTGTGGTGGTCTTCGTGCTTTGGGCACTGCAGTAGCTTTACAAACTGCTCGTGTGGGGGGTACTCTATGGTGGACATGGTGCTTTGTCAACTATAAGTGGGTTACTATCCGCTGGGGTTGCGGTTAGATGGGTTATAGCTGGTTCTCTGCCCAACGGTGTAAGTGTGCAATCTGGAAGAGTCTCGAATATGTGTGGTGGGGCTAGTTTGTGGGCCAGTACAACCATGGTTCTATCTGCATCGACGGGTAGCACTGTATTTTGTGAAGAACGAGTTTTTGCTCCCTTAGATACTGCCATCACCCCCTCCAATTCAAATGGCTGATAAGCAAGAAAAGAAATTGAACGTACAGACATTGTATGATAGACAGATGTGGTAATTCACATATATGTTGTCTAACCAAACAGGACAGCATGACACAATTTCACATATATGATGCCTAACTAAACAGGATAGCAAGACACAGTTTCAGATATATGATGGATAACTTAACAGGATATAATGGCATAATTCAACATATGATGAGCACCTAAACAGGATGACATGACAAAACTATATGATGTCTTTCTAAAATAGGTTGGGATGAAATAATTCACATGAATATTGTCTAAGTATACATGATGGCATGATATAATTGACATAATTGATTCATATACTAAGCAGCTGGCACTCGCATGTATGATCTCTAAACTAAGCAGATATAATTCAATATTGTGCATATGATGTCTAAACTAAGCAATGCAAGACACCATATGCATCATATGAGAAATATAAACATTGCAACTTAGAGCATACACCTCAGGTGGGATATAGGACTGGTCATCTGTCTCTGAATCCTCATCTAAGGAGCTCCCTGTAACCATCGAGATATATGCTTCAACAGGTACCATTGCCTGCTCTGAAGACCTTGTTTTCACTCCAGATTTTTCCATAACCGGCTCAAATGGCTAATACACATGAAGAGTAGTTCAATATACACAGATTGTCGACAAATGGAATACGTAATGAAAAAAAGATGGCATGAGATAATTCACATATATGATGCCTGGCTCCATGGCGGTGCATAATTCACATATATGATAACTGACTGAAAAACATGGCATTGCATAATTCACATATCTGATATAGAAAGCAAACATGAGGCATTCACACAAAGCATGTCTAATCTAAGCATATGGCATGGCAATGCAAGACACCATATGCATGATATGAGCAATATAACCCAGCCAAGTTAGAGCATGCACCTCGGGGGGGGGGGATACGACTGGTCATCTATCTCTGAATCCTCCTCTGAGGAGCTATCTATAACCAGCAAGAAATCTGCATCGACAGGTAGCATTGACTGCTCAGAAGACCTTGTTTTCACTCCAGATTTTCCCATGACCGACTCAAATGGCTGATGCATAGGAAGAGTATGATATAGAAACCAAACATGTGGCATTCACACAAAGCAAATCTAAACTAAGCTGATGACATATAAGATGTATAATGTAAGCAATGCAAGGCGCCATATGCATGATATGACCAACATCAGCATGCCAGGTTAGAGCCAACACCTCAGGTGGTAAACAGGCGTGGTCGACTCCTTCTGAATCTCCATCTGAACAGTTATCTTCCTCTGGAATACAATCTGGAAATGCAGGAGGGGGGGGCACTTCTCCCACCATGGAGTGGCGTCTGCATGACATTATATTCGCACGCAACGGTCTTCTCTTTTTCTCTACATGTTCAGTACGATTGTGTACAATACCTGACATAAAAAATAAAAAAATAGTTAGATTTTGTAAGGCCTAAGGGGTGCATGCAAAAATCAAGACTGATGGTAGCAAACGAGTGGATGGATCCAAAACTAATGATAGCAGGTAGATTATAGCTTTAGTTTAAAAAGATAGATAATGGATCATCTATTGTTTGTTGCCCACCCAACAGGAACCACATAGAAGACCTCAGATGAACCAGATAGTAGACAGATACTATTCGTTGCTGGCTTGATATGAGACCCATGGGCAATTCAAAACTCAAGATTGAACGATAAAGTAGTAGGTAATAATAACCGATGTATAACGTAAGCAAACACGAAAGACCGCGACCTCTCTTCCGGAACTGTTTAGTCCTCAGGTTCATCTGCTCAGTCGATGATGGTAATGCAGTTGGCGTGGCTGCCGGCAATGGGGAAGATGATCTGAGGCGGCGAACGGAAGTCTACAGGGGGGATCTCTGCTGCAGTGAATGCTTTTGTCGATGGTGCACCTCAGGTGGGGTGGATGACGGCACGACAGGAGCAGGACATAACACACAAAGTTTTCTTTGACGCCTATCTGAAAATGAAGTAAATCTGTAAGGGCTCCTTAGAATTGGAGGATTCTATAAACGTAGTGACAGGAAAAACACAGGAATAGGATAGGAATGCACGTGCAAAACAGAGCATTTGGAAACATAGGATTTCAGTCAACCTGGGTGTTTGGCTCACATGAATTGGAAGAACAGAGGAATGGAGAAACAAAGTGATGCGACGAGTGTACAACCTCTTTAGCATAGCCTTGTGGACCTCAGCATCATTGGGTTGGAGGTGGAGGATGGTGATGATGCTGGTATGACTGTCAGAGGCGGGGAAGAAGATCCGAGGCCTCTGGAAACGGCGCCGAGGGTACTGCTCAGCTATGATGGACGGTTCCATCGTTGGAGCAGCTCCGCTAAGGTGTACGGTGACGAGGCTGAAGCATGAAAAGATAGACAACATTAATCTGAAGTGGGACCCTAATATCATCTACAATAGATGATGTAAAATACATTTCGGATGAGGAGGGAGTTCTCGCACGCATCCAAATTTTGGGATAACAAGGCGTGGCGCATGTTGAAGAAGCGGGAGTTTCAAAGAAGGTGAGACAAAAGATACTCGAGCTTGAAAATTTCGGGATAACAAGCTGCGGATTCCTTGTTCGACAGAACAAATTTAACGTGTAAAAAACAATTCATACAGGACACAAGAGAGTCATGTCCCCTTTTACTATATTGCTATAGATGCCATTGAAAAAACTACAAGAAAAATGTAAAAAAATCGGGAGAACAAGATTACCCTGCACAGTACTGTCGGCGTTCTGGGAACAGGGTTCCCCAAACTTGCCTGCCTGCGGCCTGCGGCGTGGCTCAAAGGGGGGCCCAGCACGGCCCATCTTCATCAACACAGACCCAAGACCCTCGCGAGGGGCCAAGCCTCGCTGGGCGGACGACACGGAGCTTCCTCAGGCACGGCCTCATCAGGCTGGCTCGCGAGGAGGTGGAGAGATCAAGGCGGGGTACCTCACGAGGTGCCCGTGACGCAAGCCATGACGACCAAAGGCGCCAGGCGGGTGCCAACCCGCGCCGTGTCCTCCTTTCCTCTTTGGTGCAAAGGGAGCAAGCGCAGCCGCGGAGTACCGAGGCATCAGGCAAAGGTTGCCATTTCGGCGCAACAAGACCAAGACCGGGAGGACTGCTAGACGGAGGTCATTGTGGAGCCCAAGACGGCGTCACCACCAGAGCTTTGTGCAGGCGAAGACTACTTTTGTCAGGATAGCTAGTACTAGCTGCCCCCCTTCAAATTAGCCCGCCATTGTTGGCTCCCTTCCCGCTTGATATTTGGGAAGAGCACCAGGGCCTCCATAAATAGGACCAGCCACCCACAGGGCAAAGGGGGGAAAAGAGAGAGGAGAGAGAAAGAGGGAGAGTTTTAGGGGGATCGAGACCAGCGATGGAAGAGAGAGAGAGAAGGGTGACTGAACTCCTCCCAGCAGTTCATCGGCCCAGCCGAGAACAGACCCTCGCGAGGCTGTTCTTCCTTGTATCGCTCATCATCATCAGCCCAAGAGGCAATCCACCACACCACACACTGGAGTAGGGTATGACACCACAACGGTGGCCCGAACCAGTATAAACCCTGTGTCTCTTGTGTTGTTCTTTCCATAGCTTAGATCTTAGCGAGGCGGAGGGGTGCAGGTAGGTAGGAGGCGAAATCTCCGTGCGCACCCCAGTGTATGAACCTCAAGGGTCTGCCGGAACCCGAAATCTGACATTTGGCGCGCCAGGTAGGGGTGCACCGGAGTTTTCTCTTCCGCCAGCGCCACGGCCTACCTCGTGATGAGTAGCGCGTCGCCCACTCCGGCCGCCGGCGCCAGCACGGGGGCCAGGGGGCTCCGAGCCCTGGCCCCAGCCCTGCAACGGGTACGGTGGCCAGACAAGTTCAAGCCAACGACACCGCCGTGCTACGGCGGCGCGACAGATCCGCTGGCCTTCTTGCTGGCGAGCGAGGAGGTCCTCCTCGAAGCTGGAGGTGACGATAGGGTCATGGCCAACTGGCTCCCCATGGCCCTCACTGGCGCTCCGCGCACATGGCTGCTCCACTTGCTGGCAGCCTCCGTGGCCTCTTGGGAAGAGCCCCGCAGCCTCTTCCCCGCCCATCGCGCTACACCAACACCCCCGGTCGTCGCGGCCCTCCTGGGCGGCTCGTAGGCGCCGCCTACAAGTCACCACGTCAAGCCATTCATCCGCCGGGTCAGCGCCGCTTCCACGCGGCAGGGGGCTCTCCCGGACCGGGCGGCGTCCAAGGCCGGCCTGACCTTCAGCTCGGAGGACCACCCCTCCAACTCGGCCTGCTCGGGTGCGCTCCCCATGCTGTGCACCCCCACCATCTGCCAGGTGGCCGTCACCAGAACTCTCATCGATGGCGGTGCGGGCCTCAGCGTGCTCTCGGTCGAGGCCTTCAACCTCCCCTGCATACCCCTGGAACGGCTGCAACCCAGCCGACCCTTCTCAGGCATTGGGGGCGGATCATCCAGCTCCTTGGGACAGATCCGGCTCCCAGTAACCTTCGTCACCTACAACAACTTCCGCATGGAGCTGGTCGACTTCGACATCGCCCCCATCGGCCTCCCCTACAATGCCATCCTCGGCTACCCAGCGCTGGCCCAGTTCATGGCCGCGACGCACCCGGCGTACAACCTCATGAAGATGCCCGGGAGCAGCGGTGTCCTCACCGTGCACGGGGACACCGGAGACGCGCTGCGGGTGCTCAAGCTCGCCTTCAAGACGGCGGCGTCGGCACAGCCCACCGACTTGGAGACCCCCGAGCCCAAGGGGGCTGCACCCGCCAAGAAGAAACAGTTGTTCACCCAAGACAAGGCAGAAACCAAGCAGATACCCATCGATGAGGACGGGACCACCAACGCCACTTTCACCATAGGCGCCAACCTCGAACCCGAATAGGAGGAGGCCCTGGTCGGGTTCCTGCGTGCAAACAAGAAGGTATTCACTTGGGAGCCTGATCAGTTGGCAGGGATCCCTAGGAGTGTAATCGAGCATCACCTCAATGTGTGCCCCAACGTGCGCCCTGTGAAGCCGAAGGCTAGGCGGCAGTCCACAGAAAAGCAGGCCTTCATCGTCCAAGAGACCCGCAAATTAGAAGCCGTTGGGGTCACTCGCGAGGTCCGATACCCGGATTGGTTGGCCAACCCTGTCGTTGTGCGAAAGAAGGGAGGGAAGGAGCGCATGTGTGTCGACTTCACCAACCTCAACAAAGCATGCCCGCAAGATCCGTTCCCGCTCCCCCGCATTGACCAGATCGTCGATTCCACCGTGGAATGCGACCTGTTATGCTTCTTGGATGCCTTCTCTAGGTATCACCAGATCAAGATGGCGGTAGAAGACGTCGAAAAGACAGCCTTCCTAACCCCGTGTGGGGTGTACTGCTACACATGCATGCCATTCGTGCTGCGTAACGCAGGGGCGACCTTTCAGCGGCTGATGCACATCACCTTGGGCCCGCAGCTCGGGAAGAATGTTGAAGCTTACGTCGATGACATTGTGGTAAAGTCTCGGGAGGCCAGGACCCTGATACAAGACCTGGAGGAAACCTTCGCGAGCCTCAACGCAGTGAACCTACGGCTCAACCCAGAGAAGTGTGTGTTCAGAGTCCCCTCGGGCAAGCTCTTGGGTTTCCTCGTGTCCCACCGAGGCATCGAAGCTAACCCGGAAAAGGTCAAGGTGGTGGAAGACATGAGCCCGCCAAAGACCCTCAGAGAAATGCAGAAGCTCACTGGGCGCGTGACCGCGCTAGGGCGCTTCATCTCCAAGTTGGGGAAACGAGCCTTCTTCCAGCTAATGAAGAAAAAGGGGCCCTTTGAGTGGACTGAAGAGGCCGACAAGGCGGTCTAGGATCTCAAGAGATACCTGACCAGCCCACCGGTCATGGTGGCTCCGCGCCCTCAAGAGCCCCTGGTGCTTTACCTTGCCGCCACTCCCTACTCCGCCAGCGCAGCCCTGGTGGCGTTTAGAGAGGAGCGTCGAATCAAAACCGCAGCAGCAGCTCGGGACAAGGCAAAACAGGAACAAGGAAGGCCCACAGAAACCGCCACCACGGCTGAGGAGGATCAGCCGCCGCAGAGGAGTGCACCGGAGGCGGAAGAGGCCCCTCTCCCAGATGGCCAGCCTCAGGAGGCCTCATCACCTCAGGAGGCGCCATGGTCTCCGAAGGGAGCCGCCAGCACTGACGCACCCAACCTCATTGAGCACCCAGTGTACTTCGTCAGCACGGTGTTGCGGGATGCAAGGGCACGGTACCCCATGCCTCAGAAACTCCTCCTCGCGCTACTGGTGGCCTCGCGCAAGCTGCGGCACTATTTTCAGGGTCACCCCATCAAGGTTGTCTCGTCATACCCCCCGGAGAGAGTGCTCACGAGCCCTAACTCAGCTGGAAGGGTCGCTGAGTGGAACATAGAACTGCAAGCATTTCAGCTCGAATTCAGCACGACCAGAGTCATCAAGGGAGCAGCGTTGGTGGATTTTGTGGCAGAATGGACGGAGGAACCAGGCCTCAAGGCCGACGAGGATCGGTCCCTCTCCCCGGGAAGCGAGGCGCCAGAAGGCTGGGTCATGTACTTCGATGGGGCGTTCTCCAGGCATGGCGCTGGGGCTGGGGCGGTGCTTACATCGCCCACTCAGGACAAGCTCTACTACGCTGTGCAGCTCTGTTTCCAGCAAGGTGAAAAGGTCTCCAACAACATAGCGGAGTATGAAGGTTTAATAGCGGGCTTGAAGGCCGCAGCTGCCCTGGGGGTGAAACGCCTCACCATCAAGGGTGATTCACAGCTCCTTGTCAATTTCTCCAACAAGGTGTACGAGCCGAAAGATGAGCACATGGAAGCCTACCTTGTGGAGGTCCGCAGGATGGAGAAGTAGTTCTGGGGGTTGGAGTTGCAGCATGTGCCCCGTGGCACCAATCAGGAGGCCGACGACATCGCCAAACGGGTGTCCAGGCGGTTACCTCAGGAGCCTGGCGTTTTCGAGGAGCGGCTCTTCAAGCCCTCAGCCCTGCAGTCATTGTCAAACACGGCTCAGCCTCGGGAGGAGCTCCCCCAGCCACCTGCCTCAGGAGCTCCGGCCTGTGGCCCGGCCTCAGGAGCACGCCTGCTCCTGACGATGGAACCTCAGGAGGGATGCTGGATCACGGAGCTCCGGAGTTACTTAACACAAGGGACCCTGCCGGAGAAGGAGGAGGAAGCAGAGCGAGTGGCACGCCAGGCCACGGCATACTGCATCAAGGATGGAGAGCCCTACCGGAAGCGACCAAACGATGTGTCCCTGCGCTGCATCTCCAGGGAGCAAGGGAAGGAACTGCTGGAAGATATACACGGCGGAGACTGTGGACATCATTCATCATCACGGACCCTCGTCAGCAAGGCGTTCGGCAGTGGGTTTTATTGGCCCACCGCACTCAATGACACCGTCGGACTAGTGAAAGCTTGTGAGGCCTGCCAGTTCCACAGCAAGCAGATCCATCAGCCAGCAGGAGGCCTGCAGACTATACCCCTTTCGTGGCCATTCGCAGTCTGGGGGCTGGACATCTTGGGCCCGTTTCCTCAGGCGCCAGGGGGCTACCGCTACCTCTACGTCGCCGTGGACAAGTTCACCAAGTGGGCTGAAGTGGAGGCTGTCCGCACCATTCCCGCGGGTTCCGCGGTCAACTTCATCAAGGGCCTCGTGAGCCTGTTTGGGGTGCCGAACCGCATCATCATGGACAACGGTTCGCAGTTCACCAGTAACCTCTTCAAAACATACTGTGCTAACCTTGGAACGCAGATATGCTACGCTTCGGTGGTGCACCCCCGAAGCAACGGCCAGGCCGAGCGAGCCAACGCAGAGGTCCTGAGGGGCCTCAAGACCAGGACGTTCAAGAAGAAGCTGGAGGCCTGCGGCAGAGGTTGGTACGACGAGCTTCAGTCCGTGTTGTGGTCCATCCGCACAACCGCGACCAAGCCGACTGGAGAGACCCCGTTCTTCCTGGTCTACGGAGCCGAAGCGGTCCTCCCTCACGAGGTCAGACGTCGCTCCGCGCGGGTCCTGGCGTTCGACGAGGCGCAGCAGGATGCCATGCGGGGGATGGACCTCGTGCTGGGGGAGGAATGTCGCCGAGAAGCCGCGCTGCGAGCGGCAAGGTACCAACAAGCACTGCGGCGATATCACTGCCGCAACATCCGCCCCAGAACTGTCGAGGTAGGAGACCTCGTGCTCAGGCGGGTTCTCTCCAGGGAGGGGCTGCACAAGCTCTCTCCCATGTGGGAGGGCCCGTTCAAAGTTGTTCATGTTTCCAGGCCTGGCTCCGCGCGCTTGGAGACTCAGGAGGGGATGCCGGTCCAGAACGCATGGAACATCCAGCACCTCCGGAGGTTCTACCCCTAAAAAGGCCCAGAGCCTGTGAAGAAGGCGAATGCCTGTGAAGCTGTCGCGTTTTGGAAAACGCCCAGAGCCTATGAAGAAGGCGAATGCCTGTGAAGCTGTCGCGTCTTGGAAAAGGCCCAGAGCCTGTGAAGAAGGCGAATGCCTGTGAAGCTGTCGCGTTTTGGAAAAGGCCCAGAGCCTGTGAAGAAGGCGAATGCCTGTGAAGCTGTCGCGTTTTGGAAAAGGCCCAGAGCCTGTGAAGAAGGCGAATGCCTGTGAAGCTGTCGCGTTTTGGAAAAGGCCCAGAGCCTGTGAAGAAGGCGAATGCCTGTGAAGCTGTCGCGTTTTGGAAAAGGCCCAGAGCCTGTGAAGAAGGCGAATGCCTGTGAAGCTGTCGCATTTTGGAAAAGGCCCAGAGCCTGTGAAGAAGGCGAATGCCTGTGAAGCTGTCGCGTTTTGGAAAAGGCCCGGAGCTTGTGAAGAAGGCCAACGCTTGTGAAGCTCGCCGCCCGTGACACTCTCACGTAATAATGAGTTGGGGCTGTACATGCCCCGGAGTCTCAGGAGCGCCGGCCTCAGGCCCTGGGGCTCCCTCCCACGCCCAGTGGCAGCACTTAGCTCCGCGCTGGTGAGAAGACGTCGAAGACTAGATTAGGTGCCGGACGCAGCTTTTCATTTGCTTTCCGCAGTTGGCTTGTTCCTTCTCATTCGAAGTTTTATTGAAGTTGTTGCCGTCTTTGGCTTGTGGTTCTTCTACTTTTCACTCTCCTGCCTCGATTTATCTTGTGCAAGGCCTCGTGAGGGGGGGGGCAGCCGAGCGCCCTCGCGAGTGTTCCTGTCCTAGTCGTTCAAAGGGTTCGCGACCTGGGTCCATTACAGGAGCACCCCTCCAGTCCGTGCCCCACGGGCACCGCGTGACGAACACAGGGCCTGGGTTGGTCGCCCCCTCACGGCTGGAACTGGGAACTATCCACGCGCAGGCAGGTAGCCGGAAGGCACGATAACGGAAGCAAAATGATGATTAAACAACAATAACCCAAACACGCCCCCGCGGGGCTCCACACTACTGTCTTTTTACGCAGGAAAAAGGAAAAGAAAGAACAAATCAGGCACAGCTCGCCTCACACCGGCCTGCAGGGAAGACTCGAGCTGCCCCCGGGGCTCAGGCAGACTCCCTCTCGCGCTTCACCGGGGCGCGACGGCGGGCGGACACGTTGCCACCTCCCAAGCAGATACGACGGCGTGGAGGCTGACCGCGGCCACCGCTAGAAGAGTCGCCGCCTGAAGAAGAACCGGAGAAGCTTGGGGAACCCTGAGCTCCGCTAGTCACGCGAGCGCTTTCCCCTCCATCATCGCCGGAGCTGGGTTCCCGGCCGCGGTCGTCGTCCTCGGGGCAGCACCCTGCGCGGCAACCATCTTCCCAAAACAGCCTCATGTAGAGGGTGGCATCGCCGTCAAACTTGAAGTGCAGGGTGCACCGACAGCTCAGGCCACGTGCGCGGGCAAACGTCTGCCAACCGCGGGCCAGGGCCAGGCTCCCGGCCGCGGAGACCTCCAGTGAAGCCCATGAGGCCCGGCTGCAACAGCCGTCAGCCTGAAGCCAGAGGCCGCCCGAGGCGCCGGCCGGGAGCTCGCCGAGGAGGAAGCGAGGAAGTGGAAGCCGGGTGCTAGTCGGCTCCGCCGACCACATGACGAACTCCGGTAGCACCTCTGCAGCGCGAAAGCGCGGCCTAGGGGGATGCGCGACCGGAGCGCGCCCCCGGCCGCAGCAATCCGCCCGTCGCCGCGCTGGAAATCGTCTCCACGGCCGCGGGAGCTGCCGTGGTGGCCATAGGATGTTTGCGAGGTCGCCCTTGGCCGCGCTTGGGCGGGGGAGAGGAAGGCTCAACCTGGCGAGCCTTCCCCTTCTCTGCAGCCAAGAACCTCCTCGACGGGGCCATGAAGAAGAAGGAGAAGCAAGGGGGGATGAACTGGAAGGGCGCGTGCCGTTCCATACTTATGGTCGGCGAAGGCCAACCGCCGACCTCCACGATCACAGGTAATCATGACCCACTTTGCATGCAGGGACTTGTCCAATCCGTGCAGTTGCCGAGGCGCCATGGGGAAGTGGAGACGCCCACGTCCAATCAACCGCCACACGACGCCCAAGGCCGCAGGCTGTTAGGGCCCGCGGCGCTTCGCTCTTGCCCTTCCGCCTCCCTGCACGGCCAAGTCCGGGCGCGCCTTGGGCCCGGGGGCTACTGTCGGCGTTCTGGGAATGGGGGTCCCCAGACTTGCCTGCCTGCGGCCTGCGGCGTGGCTCAAAGGGGGGCCCAGCACGACCCATCTTCATCAACACAGACCCAAGACCCTCGCGAGGGGCCAAGCCTCGCGGGGCGGATGACAGGGAGCTTCCTCAGGCATGGCCTCATCAGGCTGGCTCGCGAGGAGGCGGAGAGATCAAGGCGGGGTACCTCACGAGGTGCCCGTGATGCAAGCCATGACGACCAAAGGCGCCAGGCGGGTGCCAGCCCGCGTAGTGTCCTCCTTTCCTCTTTGGTGCAAAGGGAGCAAGCGCAGCCGCGGAGTACCGAGGCATCAGGCAAAGGTTGCCATTTCGGTGCAACAAGACCAAGACCAGGAGGACTGCAAGACGGAGGTCATTGTGGAGCCCAAGACGGCGTCACCACCAGAGCTTTGTGCAGGCGAAGACTACTTTTGTCAGGATAGCTAGTACTAGCTGTCCCCCTTCAAATTAGCCCGCCATTGTTGGCTCCCTTCCCGCTCGATATTTGGGAAGAGGGCCAGGGCCTCTATAAATAGGACCAGCCACCCACAGGGCAAAGGGGGGAAAAGAGAGAGGAGGGAGAAAGAGGGAGAGTTTTAGGGGGATCGAGACCAGCGATAGAAGAGAGAGAGAGAGAGAGAGAGAGAGAGAGAGAGAAGGGTGACTGAACTCCGCCCAGCAGTTCATCACCCCAGCCGAGAACAGACCCTGGCGAGGCTGTTCTTCCTTGTATCGCTCATCATCATCAGCCGAAGAGGCAATCCACCACACCACACACTGGAGTAGGGTATTACACCACAACGGTGGCCCGAACCAGTATAAACCCTGTGTCTCTTGTGTTGTTCTTTCCATACCTTAGATCTTAGCGAGGTGGAGGGGTGCAGGTAGGTAGGAGGCGAAATCTCCACGCGCACCCCAGTGTTCGAACCTCAAGGGTCTACCGGAACCTGAAATCCGACAAGTACCAAATCGATTCACACTTCCCTCAACAACAACGAAAAACAAATTAATTCCCACCAAAGAAAGAGTAACGTCCCTTTTTATATGATTACATATGCCATGATCTCGAATTTCAATTTTTGAATCAACGTTATGTTGAATTCGAATATATCGTTAGGTGACCTTGCTGTTTATAATTGATGTAGTCGTACATTTTGATCTTCCATCATATATGAACATTTTACTCCACCATGTGAACATATATATTGTCGTCTACCATATGGACTAAATTTAAATCAATTTTCCTTATTTGAATATGATTGTTGTCAAGTTATACAATAATTTAAATACTATCTTGATAACAAAAAACATACATATAGCAGTAATCATATTTCACTATGAACTACATGTACCATACGCTCTCCAATTCAAATATTTGTATCCATTTTATGTTGAATTCAAATCATAGTACATTATTGGTCTAGGTAGCGAGATGTTTGGGATAATCTAAACCCTGTTTTCATACGTATAATTTTTGGCTGAATTGGGACAAGTTTTGGTATAAGCCTCTTGCAAAACCGGAGATTCTCTCAACAAGCCTCATGGTTCCGAGAGGGAACGTGTCACCTTTGTGTGCGAAACGATATACACTGCCTCCCCCCTAATTTTATTTACAGAGGCAACATAGAACTATATGAGTGCCCTGTTAAATTTTGGAATTATTTCGGGTCCATTTGGCCTTTTTATACATTAATTGAGTTTCTGGACTTTTAATGTGCATAATCTAAATATGAATTGCAAGCACATGCTCCGGTGCACCAAAGTGGGTTGAAAAATCACATGTGTGTCCTTTGTTGAATTTCTAGGTCCCATGGAAGAAATGAGAATGAAATTCAAACATCTGGGCATCATGACTTGGCCGAGAACATCGAGAAACTTTGATTTTAAATTCATGTAAATCCAAAACTCGCTTGGAAATCATGAAACTTGGCATGGTGTCATGTCATGGCACTAACATGTTGTGGTAAAAAATTGGGCCAATTTGGAAGCTCGTGGTTCTAAGAGGGAACGTGCCACCTTTGAGTGTGAAACGATATGTGCTGCCCCCCTTGAGTTTCTTAACAAAGGCAACATAGAACTACATTAGTGCCCTGTTAAATTTTGGAATTATTCCGGGTTCGTTTGTCATTTTTTATACATTAATTGAGTTTCTGGTCATTTAATGTGCATAAGTCAAATTTGAATTACAAGCACATGCTCTCGTGCACCAAAGTTGGTTGAAAAATCACATTTGTGTCCTCGGGTGAATTTCTAGGTCCCATGCAAGAAATGAGAATAAAATTAAAACATCTGGGCATCGTGGCTCGGCCGAGAACATTGAGAAACTTGGTTTTAAAATTCTTGTAAATCCAAAACATGTCTGAAAATCATGAAACTTGGCATGGATGTCATGTCATGGTACTACCATGTTGGGGTAAAAAAATTGGCCGAATAGGAACAAATTTTGGTATAAGCTTCTTGCAAACCGAAGCTTCTCTCAAGAAGGCTCGTGGTTCTGAGAGGGAACATGCCACCTTTGAGTGCGAAACGATATACGTTGTCCCCCTTGAGTTTATTTACAAAGGCAACATAGAGCTACATGAGTGCTTGTTAAATTTTGGAATTATTCTGGCTTCGTTTGGCCTTATTTACACATTAATCAAGTTTTTGGTCATTTAATGTGCATAATTCAAATTTGAACTACAAGCACATGCTCCTGTGCACCAAAGTTGGTTGAAAAATCACATTTGTGTCCTCGGGTGAATTTCTACTCCCGCCTTCCATCTATATAGGCCCTAATGCATTTTTCGAGGCTAACTTTGACCAAACGTTAGAGCAATAATATATGACATGCAACTTACACAAAGCATACCTTCAAATTTGTATGTCAAAGGAGCTTCCAATAATATAATTTTCATAGTATATATCTCATGTGCTATTAATCTTGTCAATAGTCAAAGGCTGTCTTGAAAAACACATTAGGCCCTATATAGATGGATGGAGGGAGTAGGTCCCATGCAAAAAATGAGAATAAAATTCAAACATCTGGGCATCATGGCTCGGTCGAGAACATTGAGAAACTTGGTTTTGAAATCATGAAACTTGGCATGGTGTCATGTCATGGTAGTACCATGCCCTGGTAAATTTTTTTGGCCGAATAGGAACAAATTTTGGTATAAGCTTCTTGCAAATCGGAGATTCTCTCAAGAAGGCTCGTGGTTCTGGGAGGGAACGTGTCAACTTTGTGTGCATAATTCAAATTTGAAATACAAGCACATGTTCCAGTGCACCAAAGTTGGTTGAAAAATCACATGTGTGTCCTCGGGTAAATCTCAAGGTTCCATGCAAGAAATTGGAATGAAATTCGAAATTCTGGGCGTCGTGGCTGTGTTGGAAACATTGAGAAACTTGGTTTTTTAATTCCTGTAAATCCAAAACATGCATGAAAATAATGAAACTTGGCTTGGTGCCATGACATGGCACCAACATGCTGTGGTAAATTTGCAGTCTGATTTGCGAAGGCGCACACATTAACAATCAACAAAGTCGTTTTGGAACAAGTGCTGTCACGTTACAATCGGAAACACAAGTATTATTGAAACCGTGGGCGTTCTACTTACTAGTACCATTTACGTGCTGCCATGCGTCCCCATTTTTTATTAGCTAGGAGGCGCCGTGCAGGGTAGCTATTTGAGTACGAGAGGCGTGCGATCAGACCCCTGCGCGTGCTTATCGGGAGGAGAGCCCTTTGACCTCCATCTGCCGTCCACCTCTCTCCCAAGGTCTCCATTAATGGTGCCCGAGCCTTTGTTTAATGGCGTGGCTATGCCTCACTCGACTGAGATTTAAGAGAGAAAAAAGTAAATCTGAAAGCACGGATCTTGATGTAAGATCTGACGGACCTATATAGCATCTACTGCGACTTATAGCAAGACTGATGAATATATAAGGACGATTAATTTTTTTTGATCAAAGAAGGGCTTGCCCCTTTCGATTTTCATTACTGAAAACCACCACAATTCACAAGAAGTTCAGCACAACTCCAGCCTAACACGAAGGACTAAAAGCTACCAGATTGAAATCGCAACATCCCAAGAGGCCAACAAAGGCCAAACATCCGCGCCAGAACCCAACATTTCAAAACCGACGACACAATCCACATCCTAAACCGATTATTACATCAAAAGAAACTAGGAAACCAGTCTCCGCGGTGAGCGACGATGAGCTCTTTCGTGTCCTCAAGATGTTGCTTGAGAACATCCACAGATTCCTCCACCAGCCTTTGGCGCTTGTTGCAGAGCATGTCATTCTCATCCATAAGTTTATTGACGATGACGCTGGTCCTCTCCAACAAGGCACTGGTCTCCTCCTGCTGGTCTGCACTTTGGACGATCTTCTTCCTCAGCAGGTCACGCTCGGCCCGGAGTCTCTCATTGCCCTCCCTTAGTTGCCGGATGACGCCGATAGCCTGTTCAAACGAGGCTATCATGTCGTCCTGCAACCTCACCGAGCCGGAGATCTGATCCATCTAGCTATGGACGATCGCATGCATGCGCCTGTAACAGTCATCGCCTGCCCGTGAGAAATTTTCCCAGGCCGCCGCGGCGCGGCGAGACATCTCTGCTGCATTCGTGGCGCGGTGGGACATCTCTGCTGCTTTTCCGGCATGGCCGGACCAGTCTGCTGCATCGACGGCGTGGCGGGACCTCTGTGCTGCTTCAGCAGTGCGGCGGGACCTCTGTGCTGCTACTTCCACGCGGCAGGACATGTTGGCTGCTCTCATAGCGAGGCGGGTCATCTCTCGTGCTTCCGCTTCCATGCTCGCCTCTCCTTGGTGGCAATCTCTCGACCCAGAACTCATGCCGGCCATGGCAGACGCAAGGAAAGGATGCTGAATGACTTTTTTGTTTTTGTGGATGAGGAGTTGAGGAGGAATGTGCAGTCATCTTGGCATACTAGTATTTATAACCGAGTACTATTACGCTCCTAAGTGGGAAACCGTTTAGGTTGTGATCGGTGTGAACAGGCTTGCAATTCAATATACTCCCCTTTTGTAAGACCTCGCTTTGGAAAGGTGCATGCATGCAACCATTTCATTGGTTGCATTGAAAGCCATTGTTGTTGGTGCCATGGCTGAAAAATTAATATAATTCATGCGTGCTTTTTCATTGGCTGCATGCATGTGAGAGAGTGCATTGGGAGTGAAATGAAAGAATTAATGTGAGCAAATTACTATGTGTCTTGGTCTAAGAGAAATTGTCTTTAGGCCTAATAAACCCGGACGGAGGGAGTAGCGTGGTACTAATACGCTCCTAAGTGGGAAACCGTTTAGGTTGTGATCGGTGTGAATAGGTTTGCAATTCAATATAGCATGGTACTAATACGCTTCTAAGTGGGAAACCGTTTAGGTTGTGATCGGTGTGAACAGGTTTCCAATTCAATATAGCATGGAGTAATTTGCAATTCAAATTTTAGTTTTTCCATTTTATAAGGCTCAATTTGGTTGTTCCCCAACACATGTTCAGATTCCAAGGTGCATTAAATCATTGCATGCAAGTATTAAGAGAAAATTGACCAATGCATGTACTTTATGCATGCATGCATTGCAATTAATGCATTGATAAACATAATTTTTTGAGAAAAACAAGAGCATTAATTAGGTGCTTTTGCAAACTACAAAAAATATTCCACCACTCACCATCTTGGTTGGTGAGATTTTTGAATTAAGCCCTATAAACCGGAAAGGAGGGAGTACTGCTGTGTACGTGCAATAACTGGCACCGTCGTATACATATCTTACGGTTAATGGGGCGTTCGACAGGAATAGCCGCGTGGCGAGCTCTAGGCTAGTATTTTTTCTGACGCATTAAACCTATCTCTCGGGACTTCTCGCACGCACCATCGTGCCACCCACAAAAACTTGCACTCTGAGTTTAGTAGTACGTTATACAGGAAGAGAAGAGGTGCACGCACGCACTCATCCTCTCACACATGCGTATGTTTTTTCTCAAAAAGGAGGATGATGACCCTCGGCCTCTGCATCTGGGAGTCACACACGCATCTGTAGCGATTGGCTCTTTCATGGATGTACCTATATACTAAAATATGTCTAGATACATCTATATTTTGACAAATGGAAGGCATGTATTGTGGAACGGAGGGAGTACTTGTCATCAAAATGGATAAAAAGGGACGTATCTAGAACTAAAATACGTCTACATTGAAAGTGCATTATATCGACTAGAGGGGGGGGTGAATAGGCGATTTTTATGAAAGTCTTCAAAACGTGGAAGTTATGAATACAAATGATAGAAATAAACCTATTACCCTGCAGCGGAAGGTAGACTACACTAGGCAAGCCATAGTCAAGTATTCAATGGAGTGAAAGCACAATGACTAATAGCAGCAATGTAGTAAGGATCAGGTAGGAAGATATTATGAAGCCAAACAGAAAACGCAGTCACTCAGTGAAGATAAAAGATAGTGCAATCATACAATGACTTCACAAGGAGTAACAGTAAGTAATGGGAAGGGAAGATGAAACCAGTGACTCGTTGAAGACAATAATTTGTTGGACCAGTTCCAGTTGCTGTGACAACTGTACGTCTGGTTAGGGCGGCTAGGTATTTAAACCTGAGGACACACAGTCCTGGACACCCAGTCCTGAACACGCAGCTCAGGACACCCAGTCCTCACTGTATTCCCCTTGAGCTAAGGTCACACAAACCTCGCCCAATCACTCTGGTAAGTCTTCAAGGTAGACTCCCAAACCTTCACAGACTTTGTTCACCGGCAATCCACAATGTCTCTTGGATGCTCAGAACGCGACGCCTAACCGGCTTGAAGACTATCAAACTCATATGCTTCTCCCCCTTTTGTCAGTAAGGACCAAAAAGGTTTGAAGACATAGAGCATCTACTCGTTCCCATGAAGAGTAGGTGAAGCAGCAGGGTCGTTGGTGGTGTTTGGCGGTGCAGAAGAGCTTGGAGCAGAGTCGAAGCATGCTGAAGGAGGTGGCGGTGAAGTAGCATCGTCTTCATCCTCGATCACTCTGGCATTCACAGTTGCAGCAAAGGAAGAGAACTCAGAGTCTTCAAGGGATGGAGTTCGTCACAGCACTACCCTTCGAGGAGGTGTGGAGTCAAACTTGAATCGCTCAGAGAAGCCATCCTCTTGAAGATCATCTTCAGAACACATCAGTGTCAGCCCTTTCCATGTGCGGCGAGAGGTTTCATGGGCAGCAAAAGCATTCTTGGTGGCAAGATTGCGAATGCGATTAACATCCACCAAGAGGCTTTGCATCTGACGCTTCAGCCAGTCATGATGCCTATCCTGTTTCTGATGAAGAGCCACAAGAAGCTCTTGGTCATTGAGAACATGAGTGCGCTTCTTGGGTCGTGGAGCAGTTGTACTGTCAGTGGCTTTAGTGAGAGCAGGATGCGGTGCACGTGTAGTGCCAGCCAAAGGATACACACGAGTTACGGCTTCAACGCCTTCAACGTTCTGAGAAAAACTTTGATGCTCTGCATTCTGAAGACTTAGCGGTTCCTTGGCAGGCTCAGGATAGATGGCCTCAATAGACATATCCACATCAGGCAAAAAGATCCGATGATTGCGGGCAGAGGGCTGATATGAGATAGCGGAGTGAAGTTTGATCAGCCGCATCACCCAAGGGGCGTAGAACTTCAAACCAAACAGATCAGAGCTAGATGCAGCAAGTTGGCGAATGAAGAAATCCTGTTTATTGAAGCATTTTCCATGAAGAATGTAGAAGACCAAAGTCTTCATTGCACCTTCCAGCTTGGCATGGGGAGAATGTCCTTTGATTGGCCAGAGAGTTTACATTATGATGTGATAAATGGTTCTTGGCAGATACTCAAGGTGTTCAACAAAGAACTCCGTGGGATAAGCAGCATCTTGGGGCAATGGCTTCATCATACTGAGCATCTGACTCATATTAGGTTTAGTCTTCTGAAAGATGCTCTCAATAGCTTCACTATGAAGCTGACAGCCATGCTCGTAGAGATCGCCAGGAGTGGGCAAACCGGTGAGCTCAATGATGTCAAAGGCTTTGGCTTCGTGATGAATGTTTCCTGTAATCCACTCCAGGACCCAAGTCTTCGGATCTCTGCTATACCCGCGGATGTGAAGTGTGGCATAGAATTGGAGCAGCAACTCTTCATTCCAATGCTCTTGGTCAGTGACGAATGGCAGCAGTCCAACCTATTTGAAGCAATCCAGAGCTTCTTCCAGACAGGGCAGACTAGCTATTACTTCAATGTCAAGGCGCTTGTGTGGGAAGATGTGACCTTGGTTGTAAAGAACGCATGAGTAATAGCTTCGCTGCGGATAACTCCAGAACCGATCAGATGATATTCTTTCACTTGAGTAGGGGTTCTTGGAGCTATTGAAGAATGTGTTGTCTGCTCTGAAGCCATTGATATTGAAGGAGCCAGGTGCTGATGCAGGACCTGGGAACCTTGGCAATCTTGGGATTGGCTTCTGCACCTGAGGCCTGTGCTCAACATGATAGTCGAACTGGGGACAGGCAGCAGACGCAGGAACAGAAGCGGCGGGATCAGTGGCTTCGCTGACTTCTGGTGCTTTTGTTGGTGAGGGCTCCACATCAGCTTCAGCCATGACAGCTTCAGTGGTGTTGGTGGTGGCAGCCTCAATATGTTCAACCTCCACTTGACGAGCAGGAGGGTCGGTCACGATCACGTTCTCCTCGAGAACCGCTTCTGGGTGGGACAGGGGAGTGGCAACTTGTGGGACTTCTTCTTCAGCGGCTGATGCAGCCGGATTGTCTTCAGCAGAGACTTGAGGCCTTGGACCTTTGTGAAGCATGTGCAACGCGGGTGACGCTTGTGGAGTTGCTGTTGGCTGGGCCTCAAAGTCTTCTTCCTCATGTGGGCGATCCGCCCATGAAGCATCCTGTGCAATTGGCGTCAGTGGACGACCAATGCTGATGAGTTCGTTGTGCGTGAGCACAGGCGATGATACCTGTTGGTGCTCTAGCTGAGGAAGGGCTGCATCATCTTCAACATGGTCATGGTGACCAATGTCTTCAGCAGCAATGGGATCAGCTGCTGGAAAGTCTTTAGCTTCATGAGCCTCTGTGAAAGCAGGCTCATGGACAGTCAGTTGACATTCTTGTGGATCGGCGTCGGGGTGAACCATGGAAATGGGTTCAACAATCAAGGGCTCTGTGGGAGCAGCCCGTTCCTTCTTGGTCTTTCTTTTCTTCTTGGCGGGGGTAGTAGCAGAGGCTTCAGGATGTTTTCTCTTCCTTGCTTCAGCCTCAGCAGTCCTGGTCTTCTTCAGTTCTGAAGCGGTTGACCTGGCCTTTGGCTTCGGGCCAGTCATGCTAGTTGGGAAGACAAGGGGATCTGATTCCTGCCTTGGTGCTTCGGGTTCAGCCATAGCGGGCTTCTTCGTCTTCTTGGCAGCCATCTTGGGGTCGATGCCAGGACGGCCAAGGGCCTTGCGCTTCTCAACCTCATTGTAGGCTTGCACACACCTATCAGCCAAGATCTTCATGTGCTCACGAGAACCCTGAGCTTCTGCACGTTTCTTTAGAAAGGCTTCCTTGAGCTCGTGCAGCATAATCTTGAAGTTCTTCACGTCTTGCACGCTGAGCTTGGCCATATGCTTCTTGAACTGAGATTTCTCAAAGTCAATCTTCTGCTTCAGTTCAACAATGCGCTGGGCGATGGCTAACTCTGAAGCAATGGCGCCATGGAAGGCGACACTGAGGCCAATGGGTAGTTGCAGATCGTCGAAGCTGATGTTTGGCATGTCAAACCATTCATCAATGAAGTTGTGGATGATTGTTACATCAAAGAGAGGCAGATCATTGAAGATTTCTGCTTCTTCTTTTCTCTTGATGAGTTGCTCTAGAGCGTCATCTGCAAGATCTTCATCACTTGACAGATCAATGGCATCATTGCGCAGAATGGCAGCAGCAGTTAGCTCTTGGCCGGTGTGTGGCAGAGGCATCTTGACCTTCTGGAGCTTGGAGATGCGTGACAAATCTTCAGACTGCACACTGTCTTCAGGAGGTGCAGTTGCCAGTGGCTTCGCTTGTGAGATTTTTGGTGAAGGGGCAGGCTTTGAAGCTTTAGGCTTCTTCAACTTCTTTGGCTTCGGCGCTGCAGGCGCTTCATCTGATTCAGCGTCAGCTGCAGGCTCATTCACAGCTGTCCCTTGAACCAAGATATGGGTGATGAGACCTTCAAGGTTGTAGAAAGGAACCGACAACATTGGGTTCTGCATCACGGGTGCCGTCAGCCCTTGGAGCAGAAGGACCAGGGTTGAAGTCTAGTCCCAATGTCTTCTTGTTCTGCTTCACTGAGTTCTGGGCAAACTGAAAGTTGCGCTTGAACAGAATGTCGTCACGACACCATAGCAGTGACGATAGGTCAGCATCCGCAGGCTGTGGTCCACGGACCATGCAGGGATAGAAGTCTTGTTCAATGGCTTCATCTCTGGTCCTGGGTTGAAGATTTTTGTAGAGGATGTCTCCCCATGGTCGCTTGATGGCATTCTTTTCAGCATATTCCTTTGTCACAAATCTGTACTTGAACCACTGTTGCCCAATAGCGTCGAATCCATTGGATTCGTGTTTTGCGCTGATTGTAATCCTCTTCAGGATCTGTCTTGTACAGTTCTGAGAAGTCATCTGGCAGATCTCTTGATGTTTCTCCACAATGCTTTCTGCCACCCTTCCTTGCTGATTTCTCTGAAGCCATGAACTTTAAACTGAAAGGCTTCAATACGTTCAAAGGCTTCAAGGGCTTTCGCTTGCTGGACAGACAGGAACTGGCTTCGGGAGAATTGATATGATGCTGTAAGAATTCTGCAAATGAATGCAAACTATGAGAACCAAGGGATTCTCCCACGGACATGTACCTGTGATAGCATTAAGGTGCGAGGGAAGGGGAAGAGGTCATATGCATTCTCAGAAGATTTTGAATATAAATCAGTTTAGAAGACATTGACCTCATCGTGCGAAGACATTCACTCATAGATAAGGAGTTGGTTCCAGATTTGTACGAATCCAGAGATCAGTACAAGTGAGGAATCTAACTACTTTGTGAAGCATAAGTGAATATACTAGGCATGTTATGAGATGCAGTATGAGAGAGAACTAACTTGTGTGAATAGAAACTGCTTGTGGTAGAAAGTGACAAAGCCATAGGATCAACGGTGCCGTAAAAAGGAAGTTTTATTTACCACACTAAGAACTGCTAGATGGAGTGGAAGAGGAGGCCGAGCAGTTCGATCTTCCGTGCCCTAACTTGGCGACGGAGGACACCTACGGCTACGGCGGAGAGGACGATGTCCGTGGTCGGTGTGAAGACGGCGTCGGAGAGGTTGCGGCAGCGAAGCGCTTCGTCGCCGGCGTCGTCGAGGGCTAGCGGTGGCGCTAGGGTTCATGCGAGAGTGGAAGAAGAGATAATGACCGCTGTGAAGTGTGTATTTATAGGTACAGGGGCGGCATTGCGTTATTACACAGGTGCCCCTGGCGATTCGCATCTGAGGAACACGTGGCCATCATGCAGAATTTTGGGGTTTGTTCCACGTCCCACGCATGCCTGGATTGTCGGGTGGTCGTTCCTACTTCTCCGGGTTTCATGTGGAGGAATGAGCATTGAAAGCGGACTTAAGGTTTGTCTCTGTATCTTCTGCTGACAAGGACACAGAGAAGACATTCGACAGTTTCGGTAGAATGCATATGATTTGGAGAGATAGAGTTTGAGATAGAAAGCACAGAGAGGTTAGGGTCCGATCACATTCACTTAGTTCAAAAGATTCAACAAGAAGACATAGCTATAAGTGAATGCTGTAGAGGACAGAACACTAGTATATATATAATCAACATAGTGAAGATAATCATGAAAACATGTTGAGATTGAAGCCAAACCAAGTGTGAAGACATAGCAAGGTAACACCATGAGTGAAACACTTCAAATAGAACATTTGGTGGTGGCGTTACCCACCGTATGGGAAGTATTAGACCCAGAGACGGCGCACAATTATCATAATGCTCCGAAGTCAAATTCCACATTAATGTATTCACACTTAGAATGTATGTCTTCATTGATTGAAGATATACTTTACTTCGTGTGTTGCACATCTAAGTCATCAATATGCATAAGGGTTAGGATGTGTGCCTGATCACTGGACATTTGAGGATTCCAGGATATTTAGCTCACACCGTAACTTGCAAAATCTCTTCTCATCCAAGGGCTTGGTGAAGATATCTGCCAATTGCTCTTCAGTGTTGACGTGTATGATATCAATATCTTCCTTCACAACATGATCTTTGAGAAAGTGATGACGAATTTCAATGTGCTTTGTCTTCGAGTGCTGAACTGGGTTGTTGGCAATCTTGATGGCGCTTTCGTTGTCGCAGTAGAGTGGCACTTGCTTCAGATGAATGCCATAGTCCTTGAGTGTTTGCTTCATCCACAGAAGCTGAGCGCAGCAAGATCCAGCAGCAATGTATTCAGATTCAGAAGTGGAGAGAGATACACAGTTCTGCTTCTTTGAAGACCAACATACAAGTGATCATCCCAGAAAATGACATGTGCCTGATGTAGACTTGCGATCCACTTTGTCACTAGCATAATCAGCATCCGAGAATCCAACCAGATCAAACTCTGAGCCCTTTCGATACCATAATCCTAGAGTTGGGGTGTGAGCCAAATATCGAAGAATTCGCTTCACAGCTAAGTGATGCGACTCCTTTGGTGCCGCTTGTAATCGAGCACACATGCAAACACTAAGCATAATATCTGGCCTAGATGCACATAGATAAAGTAAAGAACCAATCATGGAGCGGTATACCTTTTGATTGAACTCCTTACCATTGTCGTCAGGACCCAGATGATGCTTGGCTGGCATTAGCGTCGTGAAGCCTTTGCAGTCTTGCATACCGAACTTCTTCAGGCAATCTTTGAGATACTTCTCTTGAGATATGAAGATGCCGTTGCGTTGTTGTCGTATTTGAAGACCGAGAAAGAACTTCAGCTCTCCCATCATAGACATTTGATATTGCTCTTGCATCATAAATCCAAACTCTTCACTGTACTTCTGATTGGTGCACCCGAAGATAATGTCATCCACATATATTTGGCACACAAACAGTTCACCATCATATGTCTTCGTGAAGAGAGTGGGGTCGAGGGAACCAGGTATGAAGCCTTTGCTCTTCAGGAAGTATTTGAGTGTGTCATACCAGGCCCGGGGGGCTTGTTTGAGGCCATACAGTGCCTTGTTGAGCTTGTATACCATGTCAGGATGTTTTGGATCTTCAAAGCCTGGTGGTTGTGAAACATACACTTCTTCTTCAATCTTGCCATTGAGAAGGGCGCTCTTCACATCCATTTGATAAAGAAGTATGTTATGATGATTTGCATAGGCCAGCAGTATGCGTATGGCTTCAAGTCTAGCCACAAGAGCAAATGTTTCATTGAAGTCAATGCCTTCCACTTGAGTATATCCTTGAGCAACGAGACGAGCTTTGTTTCTGACAACTTGACCGTGATCATCTTTGTCGGGTGGTAGGTGCGACATATGCCAACGGGCGGCTTATCATTGTGGGAGCCAATAAGACGTCGCCGGTGCTTGGAAGCGGGATGAGGCGAAGACATGCACTACGGCGAATCTTACCCAGCTTCGGGGCTCTCTGTGGAGATAACACCCCTACTGCTGCTCTGCAGGGTCTCCGCATGATTACTAGATGAACAAGTAGCTACACGATGCTCCGTGAGCTGTTTGGCGAGAGGAGGAAGAAGGGCACTGCTCGCTCTCTTCTCCTCCCTATGTGGTGTCTAAAACTAGCAAGGATCAACCCTTTGCATGGGTGTCCCGTGGGATTTATATAGGCCTACCCCCCGGGGATACAATGGTAATCCGGCTGGGCGTGGGGCCCAGCCGTCTGTGTCTACACTCACCGGCTTCTGCGCCGGCTGCTGGGGCCCACCGGCTAGTAGGCAGGCCCCACTGTCCAGGGCCTTGTCGGCGGCTGGTTACTGTTGCTCAATCCTGGTGACAAGGGCTTCGCCGTGGTGGGCGTGGCTACAGTGCCGCCGTCCGGCGGGTGATCCCTGTAGCCTCACCGCGTCTTGTATCCTTAATGGGGCGTCTCCTTCGAGGGAGGTGGCAAGCTGGCTGTGGGGAGCCGGCTCTGTCTTGGGCCGACTGGGGGAGGCCTGGCCGCCTTCGGGTGTCTCTCTGCCCGAAGGGGCCCACCGCCCGTGGGCTGCGCTGGCAGCCCGTCGTGGATGACATCAGGGTCAACATGGCAACAGCGCCACGCCGGACGGGTCATGGCCACCCGTACGGCGCACTGTGCCAGGCGTGCTCCGGGATTCGGGGGTGGCAGGCTTTACTGTAGCCACGCCCCGTCACATCGCCGTTATGTGGATGCAGACTTCGTGAGTACGATCTTGACCGCTTTGTGGGAGACGACTTCTTGGAGTCGGCCTTCTTGCGGCCGGCTTCTCGGAGCCGGCCCTCCCGTGGCTTTCTTCATGAGGGCTAAAGTCGGGTTGCCTTCCGATAGCCAACCTGGGAGACAACCGGCAAGGGGAAGGCGGCCCCATGTCTTGGATTCTTGAGGGCCGGATCGGCTCATAATTTTTTCAGAAGGGCCAGGGGGAGC
Organism: Triticum urartu; assembly: GCF_003073215.2. Classification (NCBI taxonomy): domain Eukaryota; kingdom Viridiplantae; phylum Streptophyta; class Magnoliopsida; order Poales; family Poaceae; genus Triticum; species Triticum urartu. The sequence continues at coordinate 453,238,992 of NC_053027.1, forward strand.
CGGCTAGGCTACCCATGGTTATTTACTCCGACAGTAGTCCCCGAAGCTGATCGAGCTTCGAGGCTGACAAAAGGACGAAACGCTCGGTCAGCTTCCTATCCTGAGGGGCCGGCTATGCTTGTGCGCGTCGTCTTCGGGAAGCCCCGTTTCTCGTTGGCGGGAACGCGGGTCGGCCTGCGAGCTGACCGCATGCCATCCTGCGGGCCACGTGGCAAGGAGATCCTGCCAGTGCACGCGCGCGACGGGACGCCACCGCAGGCCCGGGCCTGCCACTCCTAGGCCTCGGCCCAAGCGCGGATCTTCTGCGGCCCACGCGTACCGCTTGCCTTCCCGCGGTGGTTTTATTACGCCATCAGGGCGCAATAATCGCGGGACGTGGGGGAGTGGGCGCAGTTGATCCCCACGTTCCCCCATGCCACGCCTCCTCGGCTCCGCCGCGCGGGTCTATAAGTAGGGGGAGGAGGGGGAGCGGCAGAGGCTCGCACGCTCTCCCTCGCTCCGCCCCTTCTCGCCTTCCTTCTTCTTCTTTCCGCCGCCGCAGCAACCCTTTGCCGCACCGTTCCGCCGTCAGACCTCTCAGGTCCTTTGGTCCCGCCATAGCGGGGTCGTGCACGCCTCCACTGTCGCATCGTCTCGCTCCTCGCCGCATCGCTACCATGGCGCTGTCGAGCTCGTGGGTCGGCTCGAACGTCCACGATGACCACGTCGAGTTCCTCCGCCGGACGCGGCGCCTGCCGGGCGAGAACTTCGTGCGGGTTTGTCAAGCGCCGGCGAGGGAGATTTCGCCGGCACCGGAGGAGGGCGAGTGGGTGATCTTCCGCTCGCACTGCCTGCGCGGCTTCGGCCTCCCAACGAGCGGATTCCTTCGAGCCTTCCTTGAATTCTACCACCTCCAGCCGCATCACCTCACGCCCAACGCGGTGATGCTGCTGTCGGCTTTCGTCACCCTGTGCAAGGGCTTTCTTGGGATTCTCCCCACGCTCGAGCTCTGGGGGGAATTCTTCCAGAGCAAGCTCGGCACCGTCGTCGCGGGCGTGCCCGCCCCCTGCGGAGCCTTCATTGCCATGAGGTGGACGGGCGAGAACAATCCGTTCCTACCCATCCTGCTGATCCAGTCGGTGAAGCTCTAGCAGAATTCCTACTTTTACGTGAAGAATGTCGCCTAGTAAGGCGACTACGTCAACCTGCCGGCTTACGTAGCCGGCCCGCCGGCTGGGAGGCAACCTTCGTGGAGCTACCGGGCCAGGTCATTGTCCCAGGCCGGGAACGCAGCCGTCTCCCGGCTTCGGGTGATGATCCATTCGGAGGGCCTGACTGGAGCCGACTTTGTGGCCTCCTTCGTGGAGCGCCAGGTACTTCCACTCCAAGGCCGGCCTCACATGATTTGCCAGATGAGCGGCCGCTTCGACCCGTGCCGGCTGAGCACCAGGGAGATGCCTCATGTAGAGGTGTCTTACATGGTGAACTACATATCCAACTGCAAGCTCGCTGAGGATTGGCGATATGGCAAGGAGCCATATTCCCGCGCCAACCCTCCGCATGCCGTAAGTTTTTTCTTCTTTTCTTCCTTTTTGTAGCCGGCCTCATGATAGCCGACCTCTGATCAGTTGGTTTGCCTTTAGCAGAACCCTCTTCTTCCGCCGATGGCCGGGGCCGCAGGGGTAGAGCGCCGACTCCTCCCCGACCGCACGGGGGACGACGCCGACGATCCGGACCTGGGAGTGGCCGCCATGGAAGACGCCATCATGGGGGAAGGCGACGAGGCCGGAGGCGCGGGGCTCGGGGCCGGCTTCGAAGACTGGCCGAACGACGACGAGGTTGAAGCCGCCCCGCACCGCCAGCCGGCGCTTGATCATCAAGGCACGGGCCCGTCTGCCACGCTGGCTGCCCATGGCGGCGCGCAGAAGCGCCAGGCCGCGTCGACCTTCTTTGGCAGCCGGCCGAAGAAATCGAAGGCTTCTACGGCGGTGACCAAGCGGGATGAGCTGCCGTGAAGGCAGCCCGATTTCGCAAGGCGGTGAAACAGCCACAGGCGATCTCGCCGTAAGTCGTCGAATGTCTTGCATATATTTTTTTCTTGTCTTTTTCGACCGAAGCTCTTCTAAACCTTTCTTTATTCGCCGGACAGGGCACCGCTTTCCATTGAGCAGGGTCCTGGCGGCTCCGTAGTCGGACCGACTGGAGGGTCTTCAGGCTCCCGTCGCGTGGATCCCCGCGCTGACCTTAGGGAGGCCACAGAGCGGGAGGCGGCGGAGCGAAGGACCGCCCAGGCGACGAAGGAGCTGGCCGACGTGGCGGCCAAGGCCCGGGCGGAGGCGGCAGCCGCGGATACGGAGGCGGAGGCCTCGCACAACCAGCCTCCGCTACTCGTCGTTCCCCTCCGCGCCGTGGCCCCCGACATTCCCGTGCCCCCGTCGGAGGAGGTCGACCAAGGCCCGCCGGTGATGGAGAGGAGGGAGGACCACATGATCTTTGTGGAGGGGGCGCCGCAGACGGCACCGACTGGAGCGGGCCAAAGCGGCCAATCAGCTGCGGCGCCAGAGCAGCCGTCCGGGGGCGAGACAGAGGCAGGGGCCGGCCTCGAGGTGTAGCCGGCATTGCGCCGGCACGCAGGGGGTGGCGCCTCCGCGCCGGAACCGCACCGAGCTGCGGGCGCTAGCCAGACGGCGGAGGCCCTGGAGGCGGCCAGCGCCAGCACGTCCGAGTGGACTCCCAGCGGGGGGACGGGCGAGCTGAACGCGGCGGCCCAGGAGGTCCAGAACCGGCTTCAAGCTTAGGCCGCCTTGCTGCATCGATACACCCAAGAGTTCCTCGCGACGCGGGCCGTCATCCGGGTGAGTCTTCTGGCCTTGGTTATTTTTCTCTTTTGATTTCTTCCATGGGGGCGCGTCAGCGCACCCACTGGGTGTAGTCCCCGAGTTCCAAGTCGGCTGCTGCGCAGGCGGCTTGGAACTTACTAGGTCCTAACAACTTAACTTATCCTCGCCTCCTGTATAATCTTCCAGGAGTATCATAACCTCCGCGCAGCCGCCTTCAACTCCTAGGATCAGGAACTGGGCCGGAGAACCGAGGACCTGACCAGCAGCCGGAGTGCGTGCTTTGTCTCGTTCATCTCCTGTGGGGGCACGTCAGCGCACCCACTGGGTGTAGTCCCCGAGATTCGGGCCGACTGCTGAGCAGCTGGGTCGGATCTTCCTTGACGAATTCTTCCTTATTAATTTTTCCTTTGTCTTCATGCTTGCAGGAGCCAATGCCGACTTGAGGGGGTAGCTCAGCGGGGCCCAGGCCGCCCTTCGCGCCAAGGAAGCCGAGTACAATGCCTTGGTCCTGGAGCGTGACCGCCTGGCCAAGAAGTTGGCCGACCAGGAGGAGAGCCACAAGGCGGCCCTGAAGAAGGCGCAGGACAGCGAGGACGCCCTGAAGGCCGAGTTCGAGACCGAAGCAGCGGGCTGGGCTGAAGCGAAGCAGGCACCGAGCAAGGGCTTTAGTCGTATCGAGGATCTGATCGATAATAAGCCGCCTTCTTCACTCCTTGCCTGCCCCTTGATCCCTGATTTGTTTTCTAACATGTGCTGCTTCTTGTTCTCTGTGCAGACTACTTTCCCGGCTACTCCGTCTTCGCCACCCAAACCATCGAGGCCCATCGCGAGGCGCGCCGGCAGGCGGGGGCTGAAATCGCGTCGGACGCGAGCCGGACGCTTGAGGAGCAACTCTTGGCGGTCCAAGCCCGACAGCAGCCGACTCACCGTATGCTCCGCCGCCTCCAGCGCGCCGGGGCACAGGTGTTGGCCGCCCTCTGGCCAAGCGAGACGATTCCCCGCACCCCGAGTCGGACTGCCGACTGGCTAGAGGTTGCGGTTGGCCGCTTCGAGGCCTGGAAGGCATCGGCAGCCCGGCTTGGAGCTGGGCGGGTGCTGGAGTTCGTCCGAGCCTGGTATCCGGGGCTGAACCTGGACCAGCTGCGCACCTGGCGGCTGGAGGCCGATGAAGAGATGGAGGAGGTGCGGCCGGCTATTGCTCAGCGCGCTTCGACGATCGCCGAGTGTACTGACATCAGCGTCTTCGCTCCTGAAATTAATGACGACGGCGTTGCCCAGCCGGAGGAGTGGTTTGGGCTGGACCCGGCAGCAGGTGAAGAGTCAGCAGAGGAGATCGCCTCCAGCGATGAAGGCGAAGATGACGAAGGAGAGGAAGGCGAAGACGTTGAGCCGACCGGTGAAGCGGCCAGCCAGCCTCAGCCTGATCGTGTCTCCAGCAACGAGACGCGTGCTAGCGCGCCCTCTGCGGGAGGCGGTGATCATGCCGAGGTTCGCCAGCCGGCCACTCCTCCAGCCGGCACTACCGTCTCCACCGACCTGCCCGACTCGCCAGTCGCTCCCTTGGCTTAATCTTCCGTCCTTGTTTTTTCCTACTTGTTGCCTTTTGAACAATTTTATTAAACTTGCGCAGTTCCACCCACTGGGGGTGTATTCGAACTATGTTGAATGCTAGCCTTTTGAAGGTCTTTTATGTAAATATTATTGTGTGTGTGTTTGGTTTTCATTCGTGTATTCTTTTTATCCTTAGGCTGTTTCCTTTGCCGCCTTCCCCTTTTGGGAAGGCAAGTACTCGAGCTTTCTTAGATTGAAGCGACGTGAATGGAAGCTGGCCGGCCGGCTACTCTGGTAGTCGGTCGGTGGTGGGAGAAAAACCGGCTTTTGTTATATTAGTCCGTTAGTCCCTAGCCGTTTTTCGTGTGGGTGTCCTTTCCTGCCTTTAACACTTGCCAGCCGGACAGCCGGTTCTTCAATCTGCTACTTTTGGCAAGAGAAGGCTTGGGAGCCGGCACACTACTTGTCTGACTGCGGGTAGGACTTCTAATATAACTCCAGGCGGCCAGTCCCCGGGCTGACTAGTCGAACCCGGTGCCGGACGGAAAAAGTGAATGTAATGACAAGGTCATAAGCATGATACTCTTCATCCATAGATAAAAGATGGCAGTCCCCGAGCTCTCCTCGGGGGGCCTATTGCCTCGTACTTAGTACAAAAGTTAGCATGATACATACTGCATTTCAACTGTAAAATCTTCGGAGGAGGTTGGCGTTCCATGGTCGTTCCGACTCCTTGCCGGAATCATCTCTCTTTCGTGCCTTCGGCTTCTGCGCGTCGATCAGGTAGTAGGAGTCATTGCCTAAAGCTCTGCTGATAACGAAGGGGCCCTCCCAAGGGGCCGAGAGCTTGTGCTGGCCGGCTGTTCGCTGGATCAGCCGAAGCACAAGATCGCCCTCTTGGAAGGATCTTGGCTTGACCTTCCGGCTATGGTAGCAGCGCAGGCCCTGCTGACCGGCTGTTTGTGCTGGTCGGCTGTTTCCTTGAGGTCTTCCAGCAAGGTGCCGCGCTTCTCCGTCTTCACCACAATGTCGTCTACGTAGACGTGGGCGTTTCTGCCGAGCTGCTTGAGGAGGCACTTCTGCATGCAACGCTGAAAAGTGGCACCGGCATTTCTCAAGCCGAATGTCATAGTCAGGTAGCAAAAGGCTCCGAATGGCGTGATGAAGGCGGTCTTCAGGCGGTCTGCCGGATCTAAGTTTATCTGGTGGTACCCTGACTAAGCATCCAAGAAACTCAACAGCTCGCATCCGGCCGTGGAGTCTATCACTTGATCAATCCTTGGCAGGGCAAAGGGATCTTTGGGGCAGGCCTTGTTGAGGCTCGTGTAGTCTATGCACATGCGCCACTTGTTATTCTTCTTTAACACGAGGACCGGGTTAGCGAGCCATTCTGGAAAGAAAACTTCCATAATGAAGCCGGCCGCCAGAAGCCGGGCTATCTCTTCTCCTACAATCCTTCTCTTCTCCTCCGACAGTCGGCGGAGGGGTTGTTTGACTGGTTTTGCGTCTTCTCGGACGTGTAGTTTGTGCTCGGCGAATTCCTTCGGAACACCCGGCATGTCCTTGGGGGACCATGCAAAGATGTCCCAATTCTCACGGAGGAAATCGGCGAGCTCGCCTTCCTATTTGCTGTTTAGGTTCGCCCCGGGGTGCTTGGGGTCAAGAGGTATCTTCTTCGTCTCCTTGGCCGGCTGGAAAGATCCTTGAGCATCATACTCCTTGGGATCGGGGGACAAGGCTGACTGTTTGCGGGCCATGGCCATGACTCGGTCCAACATCTTCTTTTCTTCGGCAATCACAAGGGACTCGGCCAGCCGGCTGCTGGCTGCTGCGCACTCGGAAGATTTGTTGTAATCGCCGGCTATGGTGATGACGCCCTTGGTGCTCGGCATCTTCATCTTGAGGTAAGCATAGTGGGGAACTGCCATGAACCTGGCCAAGGCAGGTCGGCCAAGCAATGCATGGTAGGGGCTCTCCAGGTCCACCACTTCAAACCAGATCGCTTCTCGGCGGAAATGCTCCTTGTCCCCAAAGAGTACATCAATCTTGATCTTGCCAATGGGGGCGCATGACAGGCCGGGTACAATGCCATGGAACACAGTCCGAGTAGGCATGAGTTGCTTTGCGTTGACGTTCAGCTTCTCCAGGGTGTCACGGTACAGGATGTTGATGCTGCTCCCGCCGTCTATCAACACGCGGGAGAAACGGGCGGCGCGTCTGTCCGTTGCAAGGGTGGCATCCATAACCAACGCATAAGAGCCGGGAGATGGCATCATCTCTGGGTGGTCGGCCCGGCTCCAGCTGATAGGTTTTTCTAACCAGTGCATGTGCTCGGCGGGGTTGGCAGCGACCATGCTGACTTCCTGGTGCTCTCGGCGTTTGCTGCGCCGGTCTTCGGGCTGGCTTGTAAAAATGACATAGGCAGCATGCTCGTCGAGGAACTCATCGTGCATGGCTCCGACTACGGGCCGAGCGGTCGGCGGCTGCGGAGCCGGAGGCGGCGGACCGGCAGGCGGAGGCGGCGCAAGCCCTTCGCCTTTGGAGATTCGGGTGAGCCAGTGGCACTTCCGGGTCGTGTGGTTGGACGGCTTCGCGCCGCTGTGGAACTTGCACGGGGCGTCCAGAGTTTGCTCGTAGGAGAAGTCCGGCTGCCAAGCCGCCCTGCCGCCCTTGGGTTTCTTGGGCGCGGGCCGCCCTTCGGGCCGCTCGTCTTCGACTGTGGCCACCTGCCGACTGGCGGAAGGCGGCACAGGGCCCTTGCGCTTGTGGTCGTTCTGGTGTGGGCGTTGGCCGGAGTCCCCAACCGGCGTCTTGGGCGCCGGGTTGAGTACCTTCCCGGACGCGTCTACCCGGAGTTCGGTCTTCATTGAGGAGTCGGCGGTGGCGTACTTGTCCGCTATGACCAGAAGCTCGTCGAGGGTAGTCGGCTCGTCGCAGAGGAGCTTGTGCTTGAGGAGGGTGCCTTCTCGGCACCCGGTAGTGAAGTGTTCTATGGCTTGCACCTCGTGCACCCCTTCTCAAGAGTTGCGGAGCTCGGCCCAACGCGTGAGGTAGTCGCGAGTAGACTCGGCGGGGCCTTGTACGCACAAGGAGAGCTGTCTGGGCTTGGGAGCCCGCTTGTAGGTGCTGGTGAAGTTGCGGACGAAGGCTTCTGTGAAATCTAGCCAGCTGTTGATGCTGTATGGCTTGAGGCTGTTGAGCCAGGTCCGCGCCGTGCCTTGCAGCATGAGGGGCACGTACTTCACGGCAACGCGCCTATTGCCGTTTGCTATGCTAACCGCCGTGGAGTAGTCGATTAACCAATCTTCCGGCTTCACAGAGCCGTTGTACTTGGGCGTGTTTCTTGGGAGCGAGAACCCTTTGGGGAAAGGCTCGTCGCAGATGCGGGGGCCGAAGCAAGGCGGGCCGACATCGTCTTCTTCTAGCTCCAGGGATCATGCCAGGCGGTCGATCCGATGGCGGGCGTCGTTCTCGCCGACTCCTTCGCGGCGACCTAGCCGGCCGCTGAGAGTCGGATGCGCAACAGGCGGTGGGGTGGGATATCTCTCTCCACGGGGCCGAGGCGGAGGCAGGTTGCCCTGCCACTCCACGGCCCGGGGGTGGCCTTCTGCGTCTCGCTCAATGGAGATTCGGGTACGGCTGGTAGCTGGCTCTTTCTCGCGCCGCGCGCGGGTTTTATCCGTAGTCAGCGTCCGGGACGTCGGGGCTTTCCGCGCGGGCGTCGGCTTCGTGCCGCTGCGTGGCTGCATCGATTAGCTGCTGGATGCGTCGGGTCATGTGGGGGAGTTCTTCGGCCCCCAGTCCGTCTAGCTCGTCTATGGCCGCCTGGGCGGCGCGCAGGTTCTCGAGTGGAGTGGCGTAGACTGGGCGGTCGACTCCTAACATGTCGGCGACGACAGCGCCGCGCTGTCTGATAGCGCCGGCCCGGCTGGGCCCGCCTGGGGGCGGCGTGCCAAAGGCGGCACGGTCGGCTTCGCGTCAGTGGGCCTCAGCGAGGCATCTCATGGAAACCAACTTCCGGCACTCCGCGAGGAGGGCGAGGCGGCGAGCCTCCAGTGCTTCAGGGTCGGCATCGGCCGGGAGGGGGATGGACAAGTCATGGATCGCCGTGTGCGGGGCGTCGCGGGCGCTATCGTCAGAAGCGCCGCCGTGGCCGATGACCATCACCTCGGTGGTGAGAGCGTCGCCGCCATCGGCCCGGGGAAGCGGGTCGTTGTAGATCGTGACATCGGTGGGGAAAGTGTCGAGTGAGGCCGTGTCGGAGTCGGCAGGCATTGGGTCAGTGGAGCCAACCGACTCCAAGTCCACAGCAGGCTCATCGGAAACGTGGAGCTGGCTGAGGAGGTTGACGAGGTGGTCGGTGCCCGCATTGGAGGCGAGCTCGTCGGAGATGAGGGTCTTGTCAAGGAGATCGGCGAGGCCGCTCGCTGCGCAGACGTTGGTGACGCCTTGCAGCTCATCGTGGCAAGCGCCGTCGGGTGTGCCGGGCTGGTTACGCTCGCGGGGGAGGAAGAGGGTTCCCGTCCAGAACAGGTCTCCGGACGACGGTGCACCTGGCCCCATGGTGGGCGCCAAATGTCGGGTGGTAGGTGCGACATATGCCATCGGGTGGCTTATCATTGTGGGAGCCAATAAGACGTCGCCGGTGCCTAGAAGCGGGATGAGGCGAAGACATGCACGCCGGTGAATCTTACCTAGCTTCGGGGCTCTCCGTGGAGATAACACCCCTACTGCTGCTCTGCGGGGTCTCCGCATGATCACTAGATGAACAAGTAGCTACATGATGCTCCGTGAGCTGTTTGGCGAGAGGAGGAAGAAGGGCACTGCTCGCTCTCTTCTCCTCCCTATGTGGTGTCTAAAACTAGCAGGGATCAACCCTTTGCGTGGGTGTCCCGGGGGGTTTATATAGGCCTACCCCCCGGGGATACAATGGTAATCTGGCTGGGCGTGGGGCCTAGCCATCTGTGTCTACACTCGCCGGCTTCTGCGCCGGGTGCTGGGGCCCGCCGACTGGTGGGTCCCGCCGGCTGCCGGCTCCTTGGTCGACAGGAAGGCCCCACTGTCCAGGGCCTTGTCGGCGGCTGGTTACTGATGCTCAATCCTGGTGACAAGGGCTTCGCCGAGGAGGGCGTGGCTACAGTGCCGCCGTCCGGCGGGTGATCGCTATAGCCTCACCGCGTCTTGTCTCCTTAATGGGGCGTCTCCTTCGAGGGAGGTGGCAAGCCGGCTGTGGGGAGCCGGCTCTGTCTTGGGCCGATTGGGGGAGGCCTGGCCGCCTTCGGGTGTCTCTCTGCCCGAAGGGGCCCACCGCCCGTCGTTTGCGCTGGCAGCCCGTCGTGGATGACATCAGGGTCAACGTGGCAACAGTGCCGCGCCGGACGGGTCATGGCCACCCGTACGGCGCATTGTGCCAGGCATGCTCCGGGATTCGGGGGTGGCAGGCTTTACTGTAGCCACGCCCCATCACATCGTTGTTATGTGGATGCAGACTTCGAGGGTACGATCTTGACCGCTTTGTGGGAGCCGGCTTCTTGGAGTCGGCCTTCTCGCGGCCGGCTTCTCGGAGCCGGCCCTCCCGCGGCTTGCTTCATGAGGGCTAAAGTCGGGTTGCCTTCCGATAGCCGGCATGGGAGACAACCGGCAAGGGGAAGGCGGCCCCATGTCTTGGATTCTTGAGGGCCGGATCGGCTCGTAATTTTTTCAAAAGGGCCAGGGGGAGCCGGCTAGGCTACCCATGGTTATTTACTCCGACAATCTTGTTTGTTGCGGTATATCCATTTTGTTCCTATTATGTTGTGCTTCTGAGGATCGGGGCGCTTAACTAGTTCCCATACATTATTCAGCTCAAACTGTTGAAGCTCTTCTTGCATAGCTTGAATCCATTCAGGTTCCATGAAGGCTTCTTCAACTTTCTTGGGTTCTGTTATTGAGACGAATGCGAAGTGCCCACAAAAATTTGCTAGCTGAGTTGCCCTTGAACGAGTGAGTGGACCGGGTGCATTGATGCTATCAATTATTCTTTCAATCTGCACTTCATTGACAACACGAGGATGTACAGGGCGAAGATTTTGCTCTTGCTAATCATTGTCGTTGTTAGAGGGAATGTCTTCAGGCTGAGCATTGTCTTCAGGTTGATCAGGTGCTGAGATGATAAGTTCTTCTTCAGGATGAGATTCACAAGGTATAATTTCTCTAGTTCCCATTAGCTTGATTGATTCACTGGATGGAACTTCATCTAGCACATTTGGCAGGTGCTCTCTTTGTGAACCGTTGGTCTCATCGAACCGCACATCCACTGTTTCAACCACTTTATAATGAAAGATATTGAAGACTCTGTAGGAGTGCGAATCCTTTCCATATCCAAGCATAAAACCCTCATGTGCTTTTGGTGCAAACTTTGAGGTGTGATGTGGGTCCTTGATCCAGCACCTGGCGTCAAATACTCTGAAGTAACTGACATTTGGCTTCTTGCCAGTAAGGAGCTCATAAGATGTCTTGTTCAG